>NC_068992.1:13030708-13031163 GCF_001194135.2 Octopus bimaculoides
ACATACACACACACACACGCGCGCACTCACTCGCACGCACACACACACACACGCTCAAACATAAAGACACACACAGACATAGATAGATAGATAGATAGATAGATAGATAGATAGATAGATAGACAGATAGATAGGTAGAGGCTACTAGCCGCAAATCTTACAGTTTCTTCACAGTTCATAAGTAGAGACGTTCCACGTCTCTTTCTACAGTCAACAACAAATATATTCAAATATTATATAGTACTGCCATAAATGAATCTTCTTTCATACAGAATGCTCATGTGGAAGCGCAATGGCCCAGTGGTTAGGGCAACGGATTCGCGGTTTCGATTCCCAGACCGGGCGCTGTGAGTCTTTATTGAGCGAAAACACCTAAAGTTCCACGAGGCTCCGGCAGGGTGAACCCTGCTGTACTCTTTCACCACAAATTTTTCTCACTCTTACTTCCAGTTTCT
>NC_068992.1:13031173-13033185 GCF_001194135.2 Octopus bimaculoides
TCGTCCTATTCTGTATCACGCTGAATCTTCCCGAGAACTACGTTAAGGGTACACGCGTCTGTGGAGTGCTCAGCCACTTGCACGTTAATTTCACGAGCAGGCTGTTCCGTTGATCGGATCTTCTGGAACCCTCGTCATAGTAACCGACGGAGTGCCAATCACTTTAGCTCATAGAAGACGTATATATCCTCAGCCGACTATAGCTTAAAAGAAAGCATTACCGTAACAATTTCTTGAGTCATTTCGAATAACATTCGTAAAAATTATAATTTATTTGATCTCTTAATATATACAATTAGGCTAGCTTAATATCCGCATATCTATTTGTAATGACTTGCCATTGAATAAACAAATAAACTGTGCGCATTTCTAACGATGACAGAACAGACACGAAAACTTAATTAAATCTAATTATTAGAGAGATTGGTTGTAAGAGAAAGAAGGGCATAAGTAGTGTTAAAACATAGCTTCCATGCATTTCACGTGCCGAAAAACAGTTGCCAAAATATTAGGTATGCAAATTAAGCTTTCGACGATTGTGGTACTAATTTATGAATACATTAGGTAGCAGTTGAAATTTTGATTTTTCATCCAGGAAAGAAGTTTGATATGTCTTTTCTAATACGCAAATATTGTGTTCATCGCAGAAAAATGTTTTTAGCTTCAGACCACGGCAAGTGAGTCACACATGCGGTGATCTGAAGTAGGCCTTATCACATTCTGCATAGAAACTTATGGTTCAAAAGTTTGATGCTAGGCGAAAAAGTGGTGGTAAACGACGAAACTGAGTTAGTAAGAAGAGGCGTATGCTGATGGATAGAGTGAAAATGTATACATTACCACATCTATGTGCATGTGTACGTGCATGTGTACGTGTATGTATGTGTGTGTGTGTGTGTGTGTGTGTATGTGTGTGTGCGTGTGAGCGTTTCTATTTTCTGTCTGTCCCGCAGTAGACGCACACTTTGCATAATCTGAACTCTGGCGTTACTGTATGCCATACAAAACAGTCTTTTTGTATCACTATTATTGAATTACTTTTCATCACGAATAAGCCATTTTCTGTTCAAATTAAAACTATTACATCCACTCACATATGTTTGCGTATGTTAGAGGCGATGCATGCAAGTGTTTGTCATTATATGTTCCTGCTAAGTGTGTGTGCAATGAGAAATCACAGAAAAGGAATGCAATTAATAATGTCACTGATTTAAGTTCAAAAAATTAAATTAAGTTATACTTCGACTCTTGCAAAGTTGTATAGAATTTAATAATTGCAGGAAACCTAATTAATTTTTTTAATGATTTTGCAAACGAAATCACTTTGATATTTGAATAAAATAGCAAGCATTTGAAGTCTCTAGTAATGTAACTGAAATAGTAAATAAATAATTCAAGACAGTGTTTTCATTAACCTCTTGCGACACTTGTAAAAACTGAGGTAGAATGAGTCCTTGAACTTAGTAACTCTGAGATCGAAGTATCAATGATAAATTACCGTGATGTGTAAAAATAGACAGGTATCATGAGATCAAAATATATTAAAAAAATATTTTCACAATTTTGATATGGAAAATATCAAATTTTACTTTTTATAGGAAAGTCAGTGACTATTTTATAAAATTAAAAGTTTACACTTTTACACTGATATACATATATACATGTGTCTGCGAGCGCTCCCTTGCGTGTGTATACATAAGCCTATAAAAGAAGGCATTGTTGAACGTTATATTTCTCAATTTAGGCATATCACTGTTTGTATTATTATACTTAGTTCTAAGGCGGCAAAATGTCTCCAGCCAGAATATTTAGGGGTATTTCGTCTGCCTTTACGTTCTAATTTCTAATTCGGCCGAAATCGACTTTTCCTTTTGCAGTCGGTGAAAATAGGTAACCCTCTAGTTCTGCAGTCGATATAATAATTTTCCCGTCTTCTCAAATACTGCTGGCATTGTGCCAAAATTTGAACCCATCATTATGTTTAGCTATGGACTCACTTATAATCGCCAAAG
>NC_068992.1:13033483-13035442 GCF_001194135.2 Octopus bimaculoides
TGTGTGTGTGTGTGTGTGTATGTTTGTGTATCTGTGTTTGTCCCCCCCCCCCCAACATCGCTTGACAACCGATGGTGCTGCGTTTACATCCCCATAAATTAGCGGTTCGGCAAAAGATACCGATAGAACAAGTACTAGGCTCACAAAGTCGATTTGTTCGACTAAAGGTGGTGCTCCAGTATGGTCACAGTCAAATGAGTGAAACAACTAAAAGAGTAAAAGAGTATAGTGTTTATTGTATAAAATGTTGATTTAGAACAACAACAAAAAAAAGAACGAAAGAATGACATGCATTTATTTCCTCCTCTGTTATGTAGACGTATACAGGGGATATCCCTACACAATTTCTGAATTGGGTGGAATTTGATGTTCCATAATATTTTATGTTGATATGTAATGCCAGTCTTACAAGTCAGTTACCAACCTTACAAGTTTGTGTTTATAACATATAACTTGATTAATAAAAATAAAAAAAAATGAGACGGTAAATTCTATATTTATAAAAATCTATAATAATAAACCCTGTACAAACATGTGGCTGAAAAACATTATATAACATACAAAACAAATATATTTCGTTCGAAATCCTTCGTAACGGGATCTGAAGCGCTTGTTTACAGAATACACATAAAGTGAATATCCTCCAATAAAGTATAAGGATAATGAATGGAGACAACACATTATTTGTTCCGAGCAAAATTTGGACACTAATCCCTATTAAATCCGATTAACCATGTCCAATGCACTTGACATAGATGACGTATAACATATAACACGTTCAATATTTATCAAATAAATGTTTGAAATACAAGCCTGCATCGATATTATTTAATCGTACTCGGATTGAAATGTTGCCTTTGTCTCTTGAAAGAAATTAATATCAGAAAATAGACATACACACTCGCACATTCAAACACGCAAGCGCACGAGTGCACATATATATTTGCTATTAAATTACACAGAGACCGAAAATGAACGACACTCGCCAAAAAAATTATCCTCAGTAAATAGCTCCATTTCAAAACATAAAAACATCCTACAAAATAAATCATTCATCTTCCTAGAATAAAATTGCGAACCAGCAAGGAGTTCATGTAGATATGTACAACGGCTCGAGAACAGTGGGGGTAAGGGATGCGGGCAGAACTCCTAAAATATTCTGGGGTTGCAGATTCAAAATTTGGGCACCTACTTATTTTTTTTCAGGTTTACTGGGTAAAGCGTGAGCTGTGAAAAGTAGGTTGAAGTTAGGTTTATTCTCAAAGAGCAAAGAAGAAAACCAAATCAAGGAAAATAAAACAGAAAAAGACCTTTAAAAAACATCTGGACCTGGGTTTTCACCCATTAAGCAAATTTTGCTCCCGAGCCGGTGATTATCTACGATCAGAAAAAGAAAATGCAACTAAAAAACTCACATTACTACAGGATCTAATATCTCATGCCTAGTAGCCTAGACGGATCGTTCTCATGCTTTTAACAAAAGACAGCCTGTGACACCCAATTCGTTTGTATCATTAATGCATACACACAAACAAATGCACGCAGACACGCACACTGGAACACACTCACCCACACTAACACGCATGTATATACATAGATACATACATGCACACACGCGCGCGCACACACACACATATATATACACACACACACACACACACACACACACGCATACACACGCACAAACACATATATATATAGGGCAAGATAGAAAAAGAAACGGATTTGTATGTATGTGTGTATATAATCATCAAATGTCTAATGTGTATATGAGGTTAGGCGGAATTCAACGTATTTTTTCTGTATAACCTCATTTATTTTTCTACAATTCTTATTAGAACTTGTGAATTTAAACACAATTTCCGGACGGAAAGCATTTTCTCCTGCCAAATATAGAAAATATCGATGCTATTTTAACCTACACACACACACACACACACACACACACACACACACATA
>NC_068992.1:13035452-13035917 GCF_001194135.2 Octopus bimaculoides
ACACACACACACACACACACACACACACACACACACACACACATATATATATATATAATTATGCATATATATACACGAGTTTTTAATAGATTTTCCTATATTTAGTACTTCCTGGTGATGTCTTTTCATTCCGAAGCAGCGTATATTTTTTCATCTTACTTGAAGAAAATCACTCATTCACCGAAGTATAGCCAGACTCACATACACACAAGCACACACACACACACACACACACACACACACACAGACACACGCACGCAAGCACTCACACAAACATGCGGACACACACACACAAACAAATATATATGTATAAATATATATATATAAATTAATGTATTTGTATATATGTTTATATAAACACATATAAATACATATATATGTGGTTCTTTGTGTGTTTGTATATCTATGCAAGTAAGTATCTATCTCTGTATATATGTATCCATTTATATATATATACATATATAT
>NC_068992.1:13037465-13039887 GCF_001194135.2 Octopus bimaculoides
ATATATATATATATATATAGTTGTGTACTCCTTATGCTGAGTTTGGACACTATCTGTACTGCACCTTATAAGCGTCATGGTATCTAATATGTTTTTTTTTTTAAACCGGACAATGTTTTGAAAATGCACCGACATAGATTGCGTATCCGATCTGGGCCAACAAGGGCTGTATTTAAGTTCTGATCTTCGTGGATCTTAAAATAATCCATGCCCTGATAATACCCCTCCTTACCTCCACCAAAGAAAGCCAAGGTCGTGTTATGCACAGGAAGGTGATGGCCCCAGTTTTCTGGGATGCAGAAGTTATTGTGTTTTTATTCAAATGGCCCACACCATCAATGGAGAGTGCTATGTCAAATTGCTGTGACAGTTACGTAAGTCTATCAAGAGCAAATGCCCACGGAGACTAACAAAAAGGGTCTTGTCTAATCAGGACAATGCTCCAGCACACAATGGTTGCTATGTGTGACTGTGGCTCAGAACTGTTCGATCAGCCTCCCTTTTCCTCCGATTTCACCCAAAGTGATTATCATCTGTTCTCAAACATGAAACGACATTTCGTTGGGAACCAGTATCGAAGTGATGATGACGTGATTCGTGCTGTTGATGACTTTTGTGACTAAAAGATTAGAAGCTTCTTCACTAATGGAAATCAAGGACTGCAACGCTGAGGGAAGAAGTAATGAGTCTCTTGGTCAGGACCTGAACGTTTCAGCCGACATACTTACGTACATATATTATGAAAATTTTCTGTGCTTCAATAATTTTTTCTAAGAAATTCCTTTTATTTATGTCTATCTAACATGTAAATCTTTGTAACACCTATTAGCAAATGAAATACACATATAATGGAAAATGAATGACAGCAAAAAGTTACAACTTGTTATGTATACGTGTGTGCGTGTGTGTGTATAGATACATACATATATATATATATATATATATATATATATATATATATATATATATATATATATATATACACACACACACACACATATATATATATATATATACACACACACACGCACACATATATATATATATATATATATATATATATACATATCTATCTTTCTATGTATCTACCTATCTAACTCTCTATCTGTCTATATATATGTATATGTGTGTATGTGTGTGTGTTAATGTGTACGTTTGTGCGTGTGCGTGTGTGCATTCAGAATGAATTAGAATCCTTCCCAAATTCGCCATGCTTCAGAATCACAATAGGATGTGAAACATCCAGAGAAGCTGAACTGAAGAAAACATTTGAATCTCGGGCTCCTTTGCATTATTATTTGTAAGATAATTTTACGATTTAAATCACGAAATTTCCCCTAGGACATCGAACATCAGTCACATTTTCTTTTCCCTTGTCGATTAAATTTATAGATCGCGCTGTTGCGACATATAATTTAAATATACGTTCACACTTTAAATAGCATCTGATATTATGGCTATTCTCAAAATTCTTACTATCATTATTTGCCAAATGTAATTCTTTTCCTTATGCACTCCCAGATTCATGTTATTATGTCTTATTTCAGCATTTGAATCCCATCCTATGTGGGATAACAACTTCAGGAGCTAACTAGGAGTTTAAGAGACACGCACATTTTATTGCTGTCTATTTGAAAGTAGGGTGAAATTTTTGGACTAAGTACCGGGCAGTATTTAATTTGATCTACATTCGAGACTACATTCTGCTGGTTTTTCATGGAAGGAATAATTCAAACTAAGCAAATTGATCACTTAAATCGACCATCTCAAAGCCAAAATTATATTGTTTGATATCTGCTGGTCTGTCATTAACACTGGCATACCGTACCAGGGAAGTCGACAAACATCTAATTTATGCATCCAAATTTCCCTAGAAATGTTATGTGATAATTTGGTGATATATTTGCTTCTGTTGAATTAGATTTACAAATCCCTCATCTGTCCCAGCAAATCAACATGACGTAGACACGTTGTAGTATTATATTTTCACATTATGTCCTTCGTGCCGTTTTTGTTATCCGCCCGTTGTCTACGAATCATCATATTTAATTTAGTCTACATATCTTTGTGACATTTGAGACCCCTATTTGTGAACTTAATTTTTAAATATGTAACACTGAAGATATGCCTTTAGAACGAACTCATATTTCAGTTCTATATTTAAGAGATGAAGAATTATGTACATTATTTACATTATTTACAGTGGACGGATATTTGTCCTCGTCTTGTTAATTGTTAACACAACATCTCGGCTGATATACCCTCCAGCCTTCATCAGGTGTCTGTGGAAATTTCGAAACAGAGTCCTCATTCCTCAGGTATTTTTCGATGTTGTTAGTATTATTACTGTTGTTATTATTATTATTATTATTATTATTATTATTATTATTATTATTATTATTATTATTATTATTATTATTAT
>NC_068992.1:13040154-13043657 GCF_001194135.2 Octopus bimaculoides
CCTCAAGAGACAACAAGTTAGAAGTTCATGTAGGTGTTATGCCTAGGGTACCATATATTTGGATTTGTACAGTTTTGTTCTAGTGAATGTTTAAGAAACCATAAGAAAATTATGTGTTTGCTTTAAAATTTGAGATCACATAGACAGTATTTTACGTAGGATATGGGCAGTTCCCATCAGCACTATCTTTTGAACTTCAGCCATTTTGGGGTTTCCTGGTATCTGAGCTAGGTAGTAATCAGCCTGTTTCGCTGTCATTCCCAGGGCACCTATGACAATAGGTATTGTTTTCATCTTCAGATTCCACATTTTGCTAATTTCTATTTTAAGATCTTTATATTTGCTCAGTTTTTGGTAGGTCTTGACAGATACGTTTAAATCGATTGAGACAGTCATATTAATGAGCAGGCATGATTTTTGATTATTATTATTATCATTATTGTGTGAGAGAGCAGTGCATGCCATGAAAGTGACTCTGGGATAAAATATACGAAGCCCATTATACCCATCATGACTACCCGTCTGATAAGGGTACATCAGGCACATGCATCACAGCCATGTGTGCACGACATGGTGATCTCATATCAAGATAAACAGCGCATGTCCTCGCAGGTGGGGCCCAGTTAGAATTTTCACCAGGTAGAGTAGCTCATCCTGCTCAAAAGGTCCCTGAATAAGGTTTGTTTAAGGATGTTGAGCAAAACACCCATGTTTCCAAATCTGAATTATTCAAACTCCAAAGAATTCCTCTCAACACATGGCTATGATACTCCCCCATTACTTCTGCTCGTGATCAGAGATGCACATATCGTCAGCCAGTAAGTGACATGCTCAACTGGTTAAGGTCAAACAACTGACAAGTATATCTGTGTTATTAAGCAGAATATTTGCTGTAGCCCATCTTTTATACCAAGACAAAACAATATACATGATAACATTTCGAATCAATTAAGATCGGAAGCCACAAGAGCCACTGCTTGGTACAACATCCGACACAACGACGTTGATTAAATAAAAGGAAATGAGTTCAGTGAGCTTTCTTCACGCATGCGTCAATGCTGACATATCGAAAGAAACCCCTACGTTATTTTGATATGTTCGGTACGTCTTTCAGTACATATCTGACCGTAGCGTTCATATTGCAAAGAATTATCAGATTTAAAAAAGAAAATATCGTTACCAAAGTGCCAAATATTTAGCGACTGTATTCAAATCGAGATAGATTCCATACTGAATTACTTTCCTCTAGAGGTCGATGAAATTAAGAATCACTCATATATTGGAGACAGTTCAATATACTATAAAATAATCTTTATATGAATATGTGGTATTGTGCCAAAGCTACAAATCAATATCTTGAAATAGGATATTCACTATTAGATAATGTGCTTAAATTACCGACTGGGCACTGGTGAAGTATTCTCAAAACTGCACATGCTACTTGCAAAAGAATGTTACACCAGGAGGTCACATTTATGCATTCGTTCTCATTTCTCGCTTTCATTTCATTTTCTTTTGCTTACGTAAGCTTTCCAATGAACATAACTACGAATATATTGGAGAAGTAGAAAAATAATGTAAATTTTAAGTAAAACAATAAAAGACGACGAGAATGAACATAATTTGGTCGCTTGTATATACACAAATTATATACATATCTATATTGATACAGAGGTACACATACATGCACATTCGTACATATATATAGATATGCATATGGATTATATATATATATATATATATATATATATATATATGTATGTAAATAATATGTGACAATTATTCGGTAGCCATATGATAAAACTCCGTGTTTCGGATGTCGGAGCGGAAACTCACGCCGCCATCTCTGCAGTTATCTGGTCATCTTCCGAAATTCGGAGTTTTATCATGGCTACCGAATAATTGTTACATATTATTTATAGATAAATTCCTCTATTTACATAATATCGATGTCGCTTTCTTTCTTTTGTTGTCTTACCTTTTCTCTCAATATATAAATACATATCTATTCGTTACACCTCAACCATTCTTTAGATGTTTAGATTCTGTCCACCTGCTATTATTGGGAGGTGAAAGTATTCGTTGTTCTTAAACCTGTCATCCACTAACTACATCACGAATAACTACAACAAAATGAATCATATCTACGAAAATAACAAATATTTTCCTAGATATTAGTGATACAATATGATAGTTGATATTAATTTGCTAATTTTTGTATTACGAAATTTGCCGCTTAGGTAAAACGCAAAATGAACCTAAACATACTAATACATATCTTATTATCATTATAATCTTCATTAAAAGCAGCAGCATCTGTTCATTAAGGAGAAATGAACTTTAGGTTACCTAAAACATTTTTGTGACATATATGAACTACTAATTGCAAATTCACAGCATTTATTATAGTAAAAAGTGAAAAGCCACCATATCTGCCCAGTGTTTCCATCTAGCAGTTCCCAAATGCTTGTTTTTGGCTTCTTAGGCTTCCTCAAAAAGAAATACCGGAAAGTAACCCTGCGCAGATTCAAATTCATAGCTTTAACTAAAAAGCACTCAACATCAGCGGCGGAAGTTTGCTAATGGTTCGCTTGATTGGAATAAAAATAGCAGAATCAGAATAGCAGGAACACTTTGGTATTTCCCATTCTGGACGACTAAAGAGCCAGAAAGACGCGTCTGGGAATCCGATTCATGGAACCATTTGACATGTGCCTTTACACGTTTTACCGTAACAGAAAATTTTTTCTCCTCGCTAACTGAAGGGAATTTTCAATTTAGAATTTAAAATATGTCAAACATGTTTTAACTAGCCTACAGTTCTATAAATTTCATTGTAAATATCTCCGTGCATGTTTTTGGAATGAACATCCCATTATCTTAAAATAACAATTAACCTTAACGGAATCTGGAATATTATTCGACGATCTTGAAGTTCTCCAAATATATGTTTGTGTATATGTGTTTGTGTGTTCGTGTGTTTGCGCAAGTGTGTTAGTGAATATATATGTATATATATGTGTATATGTGTGTGTGTGTGTGTGTGTGTGTGTGTGTGTGTAGTTATATTGGTGGATTGAGAGATAGAGAGAGTGAGAGATTGACAGATAGTGAGATGTATATGTGTGTAAATAGTTTAACATAAATAGCTAGATAGTGTACTCAGTATTAGATGGCGATGTTGATGAACAGCACGATCATGCTTATCGCATATACCTCCGGCATTCGTTCTGCCATGTTTCCAGTTCTCTTGTCTTTCCAAAATGTAAATGCCTTTCTTTAGACTTACCGTTTCAACAGAACATGCTGATACTATCACTTAGTACTTTGATATCTCTATTCTAAAAGTCTTCTTTTCACAGGTAACCATATACGATAAAAACACAGACATGCATACGTAGATGCATACACAAATATTTACGTAAACTTACACATTTATACACGCACAGACGCACGTACACGCACATATACTTATACATGTATATATGTATAATTATATATAT
>NC_068992.1:13043791-13045463 GCF_001194135.2 Octopus bimaculoides
ATATATATATATATATACACACACACGCACTTACATCATGCATATTTATATATACATATGTATCTCTGTGTGGGAGTATTCTGTATGTTTGTCTGTGTGAGATTCTATTCACACACACACAAACAGACAGAAACATAATCAGATACACGGATAAAGGGAGAAGGGGAGAGGGAGAGAGAGGGAGACGGGAAAGGAGAGACAAGGGATGACTTCTTTCAACGTGCTCACAATGAATTCGATATGTTGTGATATGCAATATAAATATAGTAAATAAGCTTTACGTGAGCTAAGCGAAGAAAGTTTAGTTAGAAATTTACTCACCGTCTTCTTAAGGTCAAAATATTAAACTAATAAAATTCCCGACGTCTGCATTCTTACCAAGAACATTGAACTTTGAAATGATTTTCATCTTAGGCGTCTTATGGTTATATAAAATTTAATAGCATTCACCTGCACATAATAATCGACAGTAATAGATTGAAAACGTAGTTTTCCGGCTTACAGTTTGTTCGGTTGCTCATATTTGAATATTTAGTTTTATTCTGTATTGAACTGCATTTCATATTGTAACTTTGGTTACAATTGGTTACAATTTACCGAGCGTGTATAAAATAATATATATTCGTTTTCTTTTAAACGAAATGATATATCACGTCAATGTTTAATGTTTTAATGCACACAAGACTTAAATCTTTTGAGACTTATATTCAATTCGGTTACATGCATTAATGTTAAGAATAATAAATACAGTTTGTGATAGACAGCAATCATGCAGAAAATACCAGCTTTCAAATTCTGATTAAACTTGAAATCCCAGTTACATTTTACTGCATTTCTTCTGGAGTAAATAAATAACAAAATTCAACGTGGAGAATCAATTCAATATACCAAATTTGAAAATTCTGACGTAATTTTAAAAATTCATAATGTGACAGCAATAGGGAAGACCCTCAAAATTGATAATAATCAACTAACAATCAATTTGTTTCATAGACGTACATTATCAATTATCTCATCATTCCAATCACACCACCAATTCAACCAATATTACCATACCATGGCAGTCAATCAATTTTATGATTCAACTGTATTATTTGCCAGTATTTGTGAATCTCTTTGTCAATGTATCCAACGTCATTTAAACGGGAAATGATCAGGGAAAGTGATAGAACATGAAACTGTGCAATGTGAAAGTGAACTGGAAATGACTCTCGCTTTTGCCGGTGTATAACCATCGGTTTTCTATATATATATATATATATATATATATGTAGTAACGCCGTGCGCATGCGTAGTCTCACGCATGCGTGGAATTAAACATGCAAGCTTTCCCGCTTAATTCTATCTCTTTCTCGGTCGGCCGACCATGGGCATGGACGTGTCAAGCAGTGTCTCCAACATTCCAACCTGGAGCCAGTCTCTTTACGTGTTTAGCTGTCACTCTCCATCTTTCGGACTTACACTCGACAGCTCTCTTACATCTACATAACAACGTCCCAACAACTATGCTCACACACACAGAAACTGTAAGAACAAGAGCTAAAGATGTATATATTTACCACCTGAATAAATGTTGTTTAAGTTGATAGTCTGGAGTTCAGCGTTCCGTTATATTCTTTAATTTTATTTAGGAAAGTCAGGTATACATCTAATGATATATATATATATATAT
>NC_068992.1:13045987-13054330 GCF_001194135.2 Octopus bimaculoides
TGTGTGTGTGTGTGTGTGTGTGTGTGTGTGTGTGTGTGTGTGTGTGTGTCTGTGTGTGTGTGTGTGTATGCATGTATACATGTATGTATGTTTATGTATTTGGTTTGCACATTTTTTGTGTGTTGAAAGAGATATTCTCATATTTGGAGATGGTCATACTTTTCATTTAATGACAAATAACTGCAGGCGCTATATACTCGTTGTTCGCTTCAAATTTATTGTACTTATTTCAATGTCCTTTGTCTGCAGTCTCTCATCATACATCATGTGACATTGAAGATGTCACGGGATGTGTGACGTTGATAATGTCATCACAGAATGTGTGATGAAAGGTTTCAAATGACACTAAAATAAAAAGAATAAGAAATAGTTAGAGCTAAGAGAAAGAAAATGGGAGATAATCAAGATTTAAGCTTTAATTTCTTGAGTTTATTGACACGTCCCGAAAAAGGACGATTTGATCTTTATTTGAATAGGAAAAGGAGCTACAAACATGATTTGGTCTATTATTTCTCAGATGTAGAACATATTTTAATGAAATCTGGAAAATAGTGAAGCGGCATCTAAATAGAGGAAAAGAATAATTAATAAGTTTATCAGAAATAATTTGTATAACAAAAAGCTTTGAGAAAATTAACATACTACATAAATATCACATATTTGAAAACTCAAGTGTACATGTGACGTACTTAATGCTAGACGCCAAGAAAAAAATTATTTCAGTTACTAGAAACATGTTCTGCACTTGGAGAAACAATATACACATTTATAATATAGCAGGCAATTTTTAGCATTCTCAAATATAAAAACGTAAATTAAAATAGCTTGAAGCTATTAAGGAATAATATTCCGAGTTAATTTACAATTTTATAGACAGCAAGTTTTTATTTTTGTTTTATATGGACATGATTCGTTCTATTAAGTCACATCAATAGTGTACAGCCTAATTACATTTTGAGGTCAGTGGATAGTTTCTTTCCAAACTAAATATATAATATATATATTATACATTTACAATGCAAAAATTATATTTTTTTTTAACTCAGATGCGACGAATGAAAATTGAAAACAATATGATGAATGGAATATAAAGATTGAAATATATAGTTGATAAATATTTTTCTATGAGATACAATACAACATATTTCTTAACAGACAATACGTATTTCTATGTTATTACCATCCATTGTTAGTTGTAAATTGAGACATCAGAGCGTGGAAAGAATATACGTATATATATTATACATTTACTTGTATGTTTGTATGCATGTATGTATGTATGCATTTATGTATGTATGTATTTATCTATTTATCTCTGTTTGTCTGTCTGTCTGTCTTTCTCTCTCTTTCTATCCCTCTCTCTCTTTATATATATATATATATATATATATATATATATACACATCATGCACACACAGACGGACACATATATGTATATGTATATATATATATATATATATATATATATATATATATATACATACATATATATGTGTATATGTATGAACGTATATACCTATGCATGTGTATATATATATATACATGCATACATACATACATTCATAAATGTATACATAAATATGTATGTATATATGTATGAATGTATGTGTGGATGTATGCATGCATGTATATATTTATATATATGAAGCATATTAACAAGTCAAGATTTCTTTTCCTTCAGCTGATTAATTGTTTCATTTTATTTCACAGACGAATACAGATATAAGAGGGAAAGTAAATAGTAGAAATGTAAATTAGATAAATTAATCTATATTTTTGGTTTGAAGATGATATGAATATGAAAGCGTCAAAAAATTGCATGTTGCCTCATAAAATACAAAGAATTTTATGTATTAACATTTTCTTATCTTTCTTCTTTTCTAATGGAATAATCATTTTCTGACACTAATTTGGAAACACACATTATTCTGTGAATGTTATTATTATAATGGCCTGTCAACAGACATATTGTATTATGTCTTATGCTTTTAAGACAAATGTGTATGCATAAGTTAAGAACAATGTTTTATGGATTGTCTGATATGCAACCGAGAAATGTTATGAGGTTCGAGTTTCCATTTTGAAATAGTCTTAGCTGTTGGCTAATGGGAAAATATTTAGGAATTAAGTGTATGTTTTTCAGTGAATCTCTGTACACATGTGTTTGCATGTGCACAATTCTTGTGTGTATGTGTGTGTACATTTTGTTGGACGAGTGGGCGAAAGAAAGTATTATGTCGGATGTTTTTGAGCAAAATATTCGCGCACTTTTCTTTTTGTTTCAGTGTAATTTTTTCCGTGCAATGCTAATGATTGAAATATTTAACGCAGAAGTCTTCATAGAAATACAAAAATAAAACTATTTTCGGATACCAGAAGCTGTATCGCTGATAAGATTTTGAAATAGTACATTGAGAGAAAGAGCAGCTCTTATAACATTTTCGGATGGTCCAACACCGGTGAGAGAAAGAGATGCTGCGGGGGCCTGTATCAACTGCTTATAACAGTGTAGCCTTCATTCAAGATAGTTTCTTAACTATATAGGTACCCCTGTGGTCATTACTTAAGTCATATCGAGTCTACTTCATTTGTGAAAAATGCGAATCGACAAAGAATTTCAAAATGGCACCCGAAGAAAGCGTCTCCAACGATAAAAGAAAAAACTGAAACTGCACTTCATAATTTCACTTATTAAAAATAGCAACGAATGTTTCCTCAAACCTACCAACCCTTAATCTCCATAAAGAAACTACGTATTGAGTAATATATTCTTGTACTGCGCCGGAGACAAAAAAAAACCCAGATTATTCCTAATAGGAGCTATTGTGATCATATTTATTTACCATCAGGACAGAACTGAAACAGAAGAATGCCTTACAACGTTGGAAGAAACACTGAAATTTGGTGAGTAGGGAATAGTTGAATTTGTCGACATCAGGATTTTCTTTGTAAAGAAAGAATTCAAACCAACAATTACATAATTAATATTGACTTTTCCTAAAACACAATTCTGGAGCACAGAAAATAGGTGAGATGCATGTATGCATTTAACATCCTGCTCAGATTAATCTAGAATGGAATAAATTATTGCCCTACTATGAACATCACGTCAAACTATATTTATGAAATTTGGCATGTGTTGAAAACCCTTCTATTAATATGAATGCGTACATGATGTTACGTGCCTCATCAGCAGATAAGGTGGTTTAATGAAAGATTCTTGTTCATATTCAAGTCAGTGATTATGTATAATACTCCCCGTAGTTCAGAATAAAACAGTCATAATGATCACGTGCAAACAAATATGACAAGGTAGAATGTACCCTGATTCCGTTAATTGTTTTATGTATTTCAGTATTCGAAAACCAATATATATGCAGCTTCGCATAGCCTCCGCATACGCAACTCAGTGAATCATCGCGGACAAAATAGCTATGAAGAGAGAGAGAGAGAGAGAGAGAGAGAGAGAGAGAGAGAGAGAGAGAGAGAGAGAGAGAGAGATTACTCGTTCTTAAATTATCCACATTTTAAATCGGTGGTTATACTTTCGTTGCATTGAAGAATTTCCTGCATGCAATAGATTTTTAGAACATTAGGTCAGAAAGAGTAGCTGCCAGAAAAATGAATTTTGAGTTCTGATGTCATGTGATAAGTCTCAAATTAGTTTTTCTGCTGAAATTTGAGTTTGACAATCGAAATGCTTCAAGTGCCGAAGCAACTATGGCTTCGATTTTGATTTTGTTCTGTCGGGAATGCAAACAAACTAGAAAATCTCTTATTAACACCGAAAATACAACACTCTATATCATCGTCAACATCATCACCCACATCACCATCATCGTTATCATAACAACAATGGTTTCTTCAATAACAGCATCATTAAGGTGGAATAACAACAGAAAGAAATATAATGCTGCTGCCTCATTTTATTTAGGTTGTCGCCAAAATATAGATTCCGGAGGTTACCTCTGAGCGGATGTCGCGAAAGAACGGGGAGCTACAGCAAAGAGATATGAGATGTTGACAAGTCCACAATCAAGCCAATTACTAAAGTAAGAACTATAATAATGAATCAATAAGAGGTAATCTACGAGGTTTCTGTCTCTACCAGAAATTGCTGGCAAGTTTCATCTAATACTTTTAAATATGACTGGTCGAGTGGTGAGTGTAATAAGTGTGAACTCTTAGAAAACATAGAACATCGACCTGTCCTGTCATAGCAAATTGGAAGAAAACTATCAACAACGAAAAACATTAC
The DNA here is from genome assembly GCF_001194135.2 of Octopus bimaculoides. Lineage (NCBI taxonomy): Eukaryota > Metazoa > Mollusca > Cephalopoda > Octopoda > Octopodidae > Octopus > Octopus bimaculoides. Next base: position 13,050,246 of record NC_068992.1, read on the forward strand.
ACATGGATAACGTTAAGAATAAGATACAGGCTTTTTTTAAAGTAACAGTTTACATGAAAATAACATCGTAGCAATTTACTTTATGATTACAAATTTAGACAGTCAAAGATTTTAATGCCACCTCGGTGTATTTACTAGTGCGGTATACACCTTATTGAAGGCGCTGTATTCGAATCTAACAGGAAATTTACAGCTTTATTCCATGTGCTGTATGAAGTTATGTAGCTTAGTGGTTAGAGCGTTGTACTCATGATCTTAAAAATCATAGTTTCAATTCCCGGACTGGGCGGAGTGATGTACAATAGAGGAAAATCTTCATTTCTCGTTGCTCCAGTTTACTCAACTGTAAAATGAGTTCCAGCATTAACCGAGAATTTACCTCCATAACAGACTGCAATCCTGTTCAAGGGATTGTCGAGCAATCTCAGTATGTTATTCGCTATGGAATCTGCGTTCAGAGTTTCTAGGTGTGATGACATGACTAAACCTTAGGCTTCCCTATAAGATATAACCATGTCAGAATACGAACATCGAGTGATATATAAAAATTATACAATATTATGAAAACACATCCCACTTCACTAGCAGAATTTTCAAAATTTGAAGGATAAGCATTGACTTTTATAGAGATTCATTAATGACGAGTAGTGATTATTTTTTAATTATTTTGCAAGTGTACTTCTCTTGTCATTAATCTAAGGTATTTCTGAAATACTAATAACCGAAGCGTATGCTATTTTAACATGAGTGTTTATGGATCCTGTAGGAATCTGCAACACTTACTATGAAGTGACAGATATAGATATGGCACTCATGTATGTAAGTACATTTTCTTAATTATATATGAGGTAAAAATATTTACTAGGTGACAGATGATATATATCCTGTTTGAATATCATGGCAGTCATATATTGCAAAGGGGTGGTGATGAAATTACAGTTGATATATTTTACTCGAATGAGTCAATTTGATACATGTGGATTCGAAAATGTTTAGCGCGTTTCGTCCAGGTTAGACTGTGGTAATCATTATCGCAGGTCGTGGGTTCGATTCCTGGACCGCAAAAGGTTATGTATCTATGAAGAAGGCACACTATTTCATATCACTTCGAACAACTCAACTAAAAAACGAATACTAGACATGTGCTGATAGCGCTTTCTATCCCTTCAGCTGCTGGGGTGAGCACGTGAGGGTCGAAAGGATGAGTGAACAATGATTAACTGATATTTTCATACCTGGAGACTTAACGAGAACCCTCCCACGTTTTAGAGATAGTAGGGATGAATATTTCATCATCGAACCACATTGAAACGGGATGAGAGAGGAGAGAGAGAGAGAGCGAGAGAGAGAGAGAGAGATGGAGAGAGAGAGAGATAGAGAGAAGGAGAGAGAGAGAGTGAGAGAGAGAGATGGAGGGAGGGAGAACAGGAGAGAGAAGTAAATTGAGTGAGACAGAGACAGAGAGAGAGAGTTGGGTGGGATAAATTTGTGTAAACATCCCTTCAGTTAACTTATAAGCTCGAACAGAGTAAATTATGTGGCAGGACTGCCCGAATAAAGTTTAATGGACATTAACAAATTGAACTGTGTAGGCTGGATATTATTTTAAATGACGTATTTAAAGGGTCAACGGCTAGAAACCAGATTCTATTGGGTTGGCAACTAAGTTCTCACAGTTTTTTAAATTTTGGAATTTATTGCGTTTTTAAATTTTGGAATCTATTTTTTTTCGAGAATTCTATTCTTAAATCATTTTGGAATCTATATTTTTCTAGTTAATCTTAGTTAATTTTTGTTTATTTCAGATCATTAAAATGGAATGTCAAGTTAAGAAAAACGAGCATTTTCGACACCTCCTTCTTTTTGCTTTTAGTCAAGGTTCTAAGGCTGCAATAGCTGCTCGCGACATTTGTACTGTGTATGGAGAGGTTGCCATAGTTGAAAGAACCGCTCGTGATTAGTGTACCAAGTTCAAAAATGGAAATTTTGACCTCAAAGACGCACCTCGTTCTGGCCGTCCAGTTGAGTTCGATGAAGAACGATTAAACCAACTTTTGCATGAAAATTCTCGTCAAACGACAAGGAAACTGGCAGAGAAAATGGAATGTTCCCACACTGCTATAGAGAAGCATCTTCACTCGATGGCAAAGGTTCAGAAGTATGGAACATGGTTTCCGCATAACTTAAGTGACAACAAAAAACAACGAGCTACAATCTCCACTGCTTTGCTTGCTCGTCACCGCTCGACTCATGGACACAAGAAACGATGTTTTTACCGAATCGTTACTGGCGACGAAAAAATGGTGCCTGTACATCAATATGAAGCAGCGTAAGGAATGGCTTAGCCCCGGTAAACAAGCGACGTTGCGCGTGAAACAAGATCTTCATCCTCGTAAAACGATGTTGTGCGTATGGTGGGACTGCGAAGAGATTATCCATTACGAATTGCTTGAACGGAGCCAAACGGTCAACGCGGAACTCTATGTTCATCAGATGGAACGACTCAACACGGCTATTCAAGAGAAAAAACATAATCGGCTGCACGGAGTTCTTCTGCAGCACGACAACGCCCGCCCTCATATCGCGAATATAACCAAGAAAGCCATTCAAACGCATGACTGGGAAGTGCTGACATGTCCTGATCATAATATTAATTAGGTGGTAAGCTGGCACAGTCGATAAGTCGCCGCAGAAAATTTTAGCAGCGTTTTATTCATCTTTTCGTTCTGCTTCAAATGCCACCAAGGTCGACTTTGCGTGTCATACATTCAGAGTCGATAAAATAAGTGCCATATGAGCATGGGGTTCGATGAAATTTCCTTAATCCCCTTTTCCAGAACTGCTGGCCTTGTGCCAAAATTTTGAAATCAATATTAATTAGCTGGCGAGCTGGAAGTATCGTTAGTACTCCGGCCAAAATGCTTAGCAAGATTTCATCCGTTTTCAGTTTCTGAGTTCAAATACCGCCGAAGTTGGCTTTGCCTTTATCTTTTCGTAGTCGATAAAATGAGTACCAGTAGCGTACTCGGGTAAATACAATCAGCTTAGCCCTTCCCTGTAATTGCTGGCCTGGTGCCAAAATCTGAAATCAATATTATTCCGGTGAGAGCCAAAATGCTTAGCGGCATTTAATCTAACTTTCCGTTCTAACTTCAAATGTCTCCGATGTCGATCCTGCCTTTCATCCATTTGCAGGTGATTGAATGAATGTCCGTTCAACACTTGGGGCGATGTAATCGACCAAACTAATACTTATCCAACAATTAATTTCAAACCTTGTGCCTTTAGCAGAAAGCATGATGATACTCAATAGGTATCAGAACCGTTTAGCAATTAATCATGTAAAATACAGCTGTGTCACATACTTATTTAAAGCTAATTATGTATTACTATAATTAATTGCCATATTGTTTTTCTCAAGAGCTGGCATATTTGTATTTTGCTTATTTACAATTTAGTGGATTACATATTCCAAATGGAAGAGCTGTTCTCGAATGATTTTGCAGCTTCTCTCAACCATTGAGACATGGTTTTCAGCTATATTTTGTTATATTTCGTTATTTCGAATTTTGGAGCTTAAGTGGTCTGATCAATAACTATCCGGAATGTTGCCATAGTTAACGAGCCTAACGCACGCAAGGTAGAGCCTCATGGCACACATTGACCATGAACGCGACTGTGCATTCACTCTAAGTTTTAGCGTTCTATAACAGTTTCGCTGCTTACAGCAGTGCTGTGCTTGAAAGGAAGGTGTGAAGCGTGTGATCCTCGCATTGACCATGACAGAAAAAGATGAGCAGGAAATCTGCATCAAATTTTGCCAAGTGCTTCGCCATACTTGCTCAGAGGCCTACGTAATCTTTTAAAAAAGTTTTCATCGTTATCGACACAATCAAGTACATTAAAAATGTACTTTAATCCCCTGAGATTGCAGATACTGTTTCTGAATCTCTTTGATTCTTTAAATGTGCTAGCTTCCTGGTAATTAATCGATATTAATTAATATATGATTTTTTGCTATTTTTTTAATAATATATTAACCCTTACCGAGTTCTCATACTGGATATATGCGACGCAGTAAATAT
>NC_068992.1:13054838-13055898 GCF_001194135.2 Octopus bimaculoides
TATATATATATATATATATATATATATATGCATACATACTTATACAAATACATTTGCATACACACGTGTCTTTGTGTGTGTTGTGTTTCCAAGGCGTCACATAAAATTTTTCAAAAACATTAAAGGAAAGAACATTTTGCTCCAGTTAAAATACAAACTTACAGCATAATTTGTTGGGTTTCTCTTTACTTCTATATTGGAAGCCATTTCAAAATCAAACATTATATTAAATTAAATCAACACGTAACATTCGGAAGAATATGAAGACATGAAAATAGTATATTTTTAGACAAGGTTTCACCACCGATAAATATAAAATATTACGTGAACGTATACGATTATAACCTGAGGAATATATATATATAATGTAATAGTTTCTCGGTAAATGGCTTTCGTTAACGTATTCAGCATTAAAATTGAAGATGTATGAAAACTGTATTTTTTGCAGTTAAACCAAAATATCAAGTCATGTGCCACAGCAGTTTTTCCAATTACATATGTGATTGTTTCTCTAAGTAAAATATCATATGCTTATTTATAGATAAAGAATAATACATGTTGCTCAACGTTCTAGTTAGGTGCGGATCAAATTAAATCACAGACTAGGCGACAGAGAGTTACATATATTGGTAGATAACTAACGTTGTAAATCAAGGTGAAACAAACTACCTAGATCTGCATTCATAGGAATTAAGCTGCATATTTGTTAGCTTATACATCAATCCTCTACTTGGTTGATCACATTTTCATTCAGTACATCTTTAAACTGAAGCACAGATTCACCGCGCGCGCGAACACACGCACTCTCACACACACAAACACTCACACACGCACGCACGCACGCACATATATATTTGTGAGTGTGTGTGTATATATATATATATATATATATATACACACACGCACATAGATACGTGTGTGTCTGTGTTTATACATCAGTGGTGCGTGACTTAGTGTGTTGCATTCGTGATCGGAAGGTTGTCGTTTCGATTCCTAGAACACTTCATTTCACGTTGCTCCAGTTGAACAGAAGTGGCGAATATGCAAAAAGCACGTGTAT
>NC_068992.1:13056065-13059949 GCF_001194135.2 Octopus bimaculoides
TATATATATGTGTGTGTGTGTATGTATATACATATATAGACTGTGTGCAAAAAAGATAGGTCGGAAATTCACAACTGACTTGAAGGAGAGAGGCACGGAGTATGTTCCCATCTGCTGGAAGCATAGATGTCAATGAAGATACGTTTCTTCACCGGAAATATTCCGGAGAGAAACCGGGTAATTACTCAATACTGGAGCTAAGATTTAAAAAATGACCTTTACGATCTGAGATCAAATTCCGCGTGGTTGACTTTGCATTTCATCCTTTCGGGGTCGCTAAATTAAGTACCAGTTGCGTACTGGGGTCGAGCTAATCGACTAGCCTCTTCCCCCAAAATTTCTGGTCTTGTCCCCAAAGTAGAAAAGAATATTAACAAAATGATTAAATAACAAAAATAAAGCAACGTGTTACCATTTCTCTCTCTTTCTCTCTCTTTCTTTCTTTCTCTCTCTCTCTCTCTCTCTCTCTCTCTTTGTCTTTCTACCCATTGAATCTAATTATATCTTTACTGGATTTGTGCTATTGGTTTCTTTGAAATAATTACAATATTATCGGTTATATGTCTGATTATATTATAAACGTGTTTTTGTCGCTGTAAACGTAGACAATATTACACCCGTAATTAATTGATAAATTGTAATTTTGTTTTTAATATCATATAAATTGGAAATTCGATTTAATTTTATTTATCTTAATAAATACATATAGTTTGAAACTTGTACGATTAAATGTATATTTGAATTCATTCGGCGTGAAATTTGAAAGAACGTACTTTATGCTTACTGTACTGTGTCGAATTATTAATATTAACCAGTGACAAAGGTACATTCCAAATATTACTTAAAATATAACGGGTAACCTAATATAAAATCATATATACATGCATACATACATACGTATATGTATATATACATACATACATACATATATATATATATATATATATACATTATATAATGTTCAGTGATAGAAAGATCTGCAAAAAATATACAGCATCTGATGAAAGTTAATATTAATTGAAGCACACAATACATGTTTTGAAGTGCTATTAGTAGTTTCATTGACACGCATAATATGTACGTATGTAGATATGTATGTATGTATATATGTATGTATGTATAGATAGATAGATAGATAGATAGATAGATAGATAGATAGATAGATACATACTTAGATAGATAGATATACATGCAACCATAATGTTATACTTACACGTTCATTTTTTGAGGGAGAGATATACAGTGAGAATTATAATTATATTGAAAACTTTTGGTATATTTTACTGCACTAAATATAACAAAAGATGCACATGCAATTATTCCTGCATGTTCAATGTACTGATGAAGTCAAAATATAATTAAACAGTCAGCTAAATTCGATGGTGGACTAATAGCAACAATTAAATGTATGCATGTGACTACGTGTGTGTTTGTCCTTGTGTATGCATGTGATTGCGCGCGTTTGTGTGAGTGAGTGTGTCTGTGTCCGTGGGTGTCAAAGTGTATGAAAGTGTGTGTACGCGTACGTCTTTACTCAATCTCTAAATCAATCCATATAGTCCTTTCTATTATAGACACAAAACCTAAAATTTGGTGGGGGCAGTCGATTAGATCAACTCCAGTACACAATTGGTAGTTAATTTATCAACCCCGAAATGATGAAAAGCAAAGTGGACCTCGGCGGAATATGAACTCAGAACGAAGCAACGGGCGACGTACGTTCAGCATTTCGTCCGGTGTACTAACTATTCTGCCACGTCGCCGCCTCAATATCAATTTGCATAATGGATAACACATACATTTGAAATTGGTTTAAGTGCGATACAGAAAATTTTCAGGCCATGATTCGATTGTAACTGCTGTCGATTAAAAATTATAACACCCACATACACACATGCACACATACAAAGACACATTCAAACACACACACAAAGATATACACACACACAAAGATATACACACACACAGAGATATACACACACACAAAGATATACACACACACACAAAGATATACACACTCACAAAGATATACATACACACACACACACACAAACAAGCACACACGCACACACACACACACACACACACACTGTATGTATTATGTATGAAGGTCGGTATGTGGCAAGAAACTCGCTTCCCAACCACATGGTTTCGGGTTCAGTCCCACTTCGTGTCACCTTGAGCAAGTGTCTTCTACAACATCTTCGGGTCGACCAAAGCCTTGTGAGTGGATTTGGTAGACGGAAACTGAAAGAAACCCGACGTATATATCAATATGCGTGTGCGTGCGTCTGGGTTTCTCCCCCACCACCATCGCAAATGGACGCGTAACGTTCGATAATATAATAATACAAATTATATATGAGCATATGCATGTATACATACATATATGTACATACCTACATTAACATGTATATATAGATGCATATCCGAGTACAAGACGTCAAAAAACGTGGACAAAATGGAACGGGAATATAAACAAAGCACAAAAAACGTACTTTTGTTACGGACAACAGAATGAACACGTAGGAAAACAAACAAGCCACTTATGAAACTTTCCCTTCACCAGCTGCCCTCTATTCTAAACTAGGCGTTTCGAAGATGAGGCAGACGCGCTCTTACAATAGCTCTTCCGGCGAAGTGGATTAACCTGCTAAGCGGAGGATTCCTAAGTAGGAGACAAAAACCAAGACAGGAAAAATTAAACAGTGAAAACAACGTTAAAGGCCGTTAAGCCGAATTTGAGGAGATACTGAACGCTGTAATGTGACGAACTTGAGCGGAGAGAGATAGTAGTTCCTCTTGCCTTTATGCTGCCCTTCGGCCAGGGTATGGCAGTATTCACCAAATTAAACAGGGAAACCTCCCAGGTGAGTTGCAGTTTATTCCGAAGTCGTCTGGAGGCTGTTGTTGTAGCAAATGGCAAATTTATTGAATAAATTTATTCTTTAGTATCAATCCTAACTGTAAACGCTAACCCTAACCTTAACCCTATTCCTAACCCTAACATTAACCCTCACCCTAAACCCTAACCCTAACCCTAACTCTAACCAGTAGGTGTGCGTATTCTTTACCTTTGCCGTGTATGTTATCACTTCACTGATATGTCTTGTCATCCATACTCTCATAACTTATTTATGGTATATAGTGTTTCTTATTCATTCACTGATATTCAGTCTACTGCTACGGAGTATTAAACAGACACAAGACAACTGTTAACCAGAGAGAGAGAGAGAGAGAGAGAGAGAGAGAGAGAGAGAGAGAGAGAGAGAGAGAGAGAGAGAGAGAGAGAGAGAGAGAGAGAGACAAAGGCGAAGATCATCTAGTCTCGCTCAGAAAGAAGTAGACGCAAGATTAAAAAGTAGAAGATTAAAAAATATATTATTAAATCAATCACAAGAAATGAGACAAGAGGGAAGAACAGAAGATGCAAGACGACCGGCTCGAAGACGTCAAAATGAAAAGAAGAACCTCATTGCACAAACGATGTATATCCACTGACAGAGAGCAGCACAAATGCGCCAAGATGAAACGGAATGGCAAGCAGAAAGAGAGAAGAGAAAATCTTAGAACAAGAGCATCACAATGGCGCCAAAATGCAAAGGAATAGCAAACAGCAGGGAGGAGAGACATGGAAAGAGCTAGAATATCGCAAAGGCCCCAAGGTGAAACGGAAGAGCAGGCAGCACAGAGGAGAGAAGGTCTAAGAGAGTCACAGAGACTTAGACTAGAGTATGAAACGGAACAAATAATTTTTATTTTCCGTATAATTTTCACGGCGTCATTTCTGACGCACGGGCAGCCTAAAATATACATATATATATATGTGTGTGTGTGTGTGTGTGTGTCTGTATATATGTATGTATTTGTATTTGTGTGTATAT
>NC_068992.1:13060267-13065275 GCF_001194135.2 Octopus bimaculoides
ATATATATATATATATATATATATATATATATACAAACACAGTATCACAGTTACACACACAGACCTGTTCTCAAATATATATGAAGTTTATTTTTTTTGTGAATTGCCTTTAGTGCTAAACTTCTGTAATAGTGCATTACGACGTGTATTTCATAAATGCGCCTAGAAAAGTTTAAAGACCAACAATGTTTGCTTGATAGTTCTAGTGAATGCATTTATCTCTGTCACTACCCTTTTATACACAGCGTTATACAGGATATGCCCCTGTAATGAGTAGACGAAATTATAGTAGGGTTAAATGACTGATAAATGGTTTAATTATATTCATTTCTGCGTTCCTTATTTTTGTCAATTTCATTGAGTGTACTCTATAACGTTGTGAGATTATAGTTATAACGAAGCTGATTTCATCTATCTGCCTTAATTTGTAAGCTTTCTGTGAACGACTGAAATTGATAAGTCGTTATCAGTTTCGTTAACGATGTTGTGGTTAATGATGTTGTTAATGATGTTGTTTCTTTTGAATTTTGTCAAATGCTATTGAAACCACTGGAACAAGACCAGCTGTTTATTTACAGCGCATTGTTTCTCTGGAACAACTCAGCAAATTACTAGTTTCTTATATACTACCAGATATTGTAGATTGCAATATTTGTTAGGTTTTTGTAGGAGATTAAACGACGGCGTTGCAACTCTGTCATTTGTATGAAACTTCAGAATAATATTATACGATGCTAACTAGTCTGGAAAAATGGTACAGAGAATACTGCATTAAGTTCCAGGTTAATATTTTCTGTTATGCTGCGGGGGTCGATAAATTAAGCACCAGTTGCGCACAGGGGTCGATCTAATCAACTGGCAACCTCCTCACAAATTTCGGGCCTTGTGCCTAGAGAAGAAAATATTTCCTGTTATTCTAAGATAATAAGCTGGCTGAACTGTTAGCACACCGGGCAAAACGCTTAATGACATTTCATCTGTCGTGACGTTCTGAGTTCAAATCCCTCGGAGGTCAACTCTGCCATTCTTTCGGATGGATAAAATAAGTACCAGTTGAATACTGGTTCGATGTAATCGACTTAAACCATCCCTGCGATTTCTGTCCAAGATATGATACCAAAATTTTCTATTATATTCTTTTGTACTCAAAGCCCGAAATTTTGGAGGAGGGGGCCAGTCGATTAGATCGAACCCAGTAAGCAATTTGTACTTAATTTATCGACCCCGAAAGGATGAAAGGCAAAGTCGAGGGGAATTTTAACTCAAAACGTAAAGACAAACGAAATACCGTTAAACATTTCGCCCGGCGTGCTAACGTTTCTTACTTCTTTATTGCCCACAGGGGGCTAAACATTGAGGGGACAAACAAGGACAGACAAAGAGATTAGGTCGATTACGTCGGTTACATCGAACCCAGTGCGTAACTGGTACTTAATTTATCGACCCCGAAATGATGAAAGGCAAAGTCGACCTCGGCGGAATTTGAACACAGATCGTAGACAGACGAAATACCACTAAGCATTTCGCCCGGCGTGCTACCGATTCTGCCAGCTCACCCCCTTAATATTTTCTATTATTTGCCCTCGCCTTAATATTTTCTATTATATCTTCTATTGCATGCTATGTCATAGTTTCTCTTAATATCAGTGGCGGTGAAAATCCGTGTCATTTGCCGTAGTCCATGTATTATCTTTGAAAGCAATGTAACCCAGTTTAACAATGATCCAAACGTACAATTTATGGTCACAGTGGCAGTTATAAAATGTCTTAACGCGTTTCAGTCTAAGTATCTGAACATTCGCGCAGTACTTTTCGTTTATATATGAGAGCTTCTGATATCTCAACGTTCACAGACCACAAAGTGTGAAGAAAGGTGTTAAGACAGAATATATATATAATTCTTAATATACATGCAGACATAAACACCCATTTACGGATACACACAAGCACATACACACTTACACAAAAACACGAACCCTCACATATTTATGTGTATGGGTGTGTGTGTGTGCGTGTGCGTGTGTGAAACCGACAGAGAGAGAGAGAGAGAGAAATCATAAAATACATAAATATATATACGGATCTATGTTTGCGTACATATATAGGCATAACTGAAATATTATATATATATATATATATATATATATATATATACAACATACGTGGCATATAAATTGTGCATATGCATAGCTATCTCTATCCTTCTTTATCGTTCTATCTATCTGTGTGTGAGTTGGTGTATACATACATTCTGACACGTGTGTGTGTGTGTATCTAATTAACCATACATACAAGCATGCCTACACATACAATTAAAATGGTTCCTGCATTAACATATGAACGGCTCTATAAGACAAAGTTTGGTTGGAAACATTAACTCTATATAAAGTTTTGCTCATTAGTTCTTCCGATATTATGGCCGTTGGCGAAATACTGATTTTATCGATAGAGTTTCGAAAATACAGTTTATTTCCAAAAGTGCCATTCTGAATGTTCCAGTTTGTGATATTATTGTTAGCGAATCTAAGACATTTAAATAACGATAGAAATTATATCTATCAAAGTGATTAGTAGAAAATTGAATTATTGCTTTAAGATTGGTAACTGTCCACAAGCTATTGACTTTCTCTTAGATTGTATCATGAAAATAGATATTCGCAAAGTTACATGACAGTTAATTCGACAACAACTACAAAAGCAACAACACGCATCCATTAAAATATCCATATACATACATACATGTACATATATACACACACACATATATATGTATGCGTATGTATGTATATATATATATATATATATATATATATATATATATATATATACACACATACATATGTGCACATATATATTCATGCATATTTGTGTGCGTATTTATGCTGCGTTAGCTTGCATGGTTATGTGCTTGCTTAATAAAACTCAATATTGCCTGCCTAATGGATATGCCAGCATATTCAAACATTTTAACAATTTTCCCAATTAATATTAACTTTTATTATTCGTGGTTTGTGAAGTGCACGAAAGGTTCCATTCCTTCAAAAATAATGAAGTACAATTCGGAAAACAATAATAGAATTATTCAAGATTAACTCAGATTGTATATGAGTTATACTAATGTGATAGTTTGGGATAATCGTTACAGTGGAGGACACAGTTCTCTACAACATATTTTCGAGTTCTTTAGTTCTAAGTTCAAATCTGCTTGAGGTCGACTTTGCTCTATATACATTCTGAGTCCATTAAATAAAGCACTCCTCAAATTTTGGCCAAGGCAATCGGCCATTCCTCTCAAAAGAATTTCATTCGTTGTACTTATATTAAACATTATTTTTGTCGTACTTAAAGGGCGCGTTTGCAGAGTCTTTACTGCTGTGGAAAACGTGTTTAGTAGTGTTTCTGAAGTCTATCTACGGTCTGATTCCAAATACCACTGAGGCTGGCTTTATCTTTCCTCCTTTCTGAGTCGTTAAAATAACCATTATTTAACACTGGAATCAATGCAATCCTTTTGCCTCCTCCCCCACTAACAGTTGCTGTCCTAGTGCCAAAATGTTCATAAATTATTAGTTCTTTTGTTGATTTATTCTAACTAGGTAGGTGACAAAATGTCGTCACAAACTTTTTTCTGACGTGACCAAATGTCTTCCCTAATCTGAAGGATCATTCTCCCAGTCGTTCCATAATGCACCATGGCACTTTTCCGCATGTTCCCAATAAGGTTTTCTCGATTCAAATATGCTTCAGATACGTAGATAGCAGTCTAGGGATGTATTCGACTGATATATACAACTAAATCATGAATAAATTTTGTGCTTGAGCTACACAACCAATTAGTCTCTCTATGTCCTCATATTTCCCAAATATCTCATCTTACACGATAGTTTCACATTCACTTTTACTACACTAATGCGTTTGTCATAATTAATGCGCTGCAAAGTACAAGAACCATTTTGAATTATAATATCGTAAGTTATAACATCAGTACGCAGCTGCTAGATTATATTTTCCTTTTAAATGCGTAGTTTCAATTTCTTTCCCCAGTTTTCTTTTACAATGATGTTGGCGTTGGTACAATGGTGCTGGCAGAACAGTGTTATAGAGCAACATAATGTGTGAATCTCACAGGAAATACTGAAAGAAATAGAGAAATCAAAAATTTTTAAACGCCTCTTTGACATAAAACGCAGTTAGTATATACAGCTAAAAATTCGTAGAAATCTTTTATGCATCTGTTTAGAAAAAATGAATATTACACGTACGCTACTTATCAAAAATATTTACTGGTTATTACAAAAGCGTGAAACAGTATGAATTATGCGTGCGGTAATCGTGTATGATAAATATATATTGTTTATTACAATCTGAGCTTTGCGCATAATTCGCACGTTCTAATAATGAAATTCATTTCTACATTCTTCAATTTCCTCGTAATCAACTTATTTTGTCTTATTTTATTCTTTTCACTTAACTACAAAATTGATTGACGTTTCATAATCAGAATTCATATATGAACCGTGTTGCATAATGCATGTGTCTACTGAGGTATATTAGAAAGACTCACACTTCATATTTTGTGGTGGCAAGGATTATTTATGCTCTTCAGTGCTTTGAAAATGCTGCTTCAGACTTCAGTATTTACTGCTTAATCCTGACACCTTAAAAACAACTACGTTGAATAAGCATGGCTTTATTTATTTTATTCTTTATTCTTTTCTTTACTTCACGCATTGAAATGCAGCTTTTTCTGGACCACTGCTTTGTGGCGTCTTAGTCAAACATGTTGACACCAGCACTACATATGAAATCAGACAGGTATCTTATCAATGCCTCTATTTGTTTCAATAGTGATACATATGCACATGTAGTCATACATATACGACGGGCTACTTTTTTTTGCCCAAGGCACCACGCTTTGGAACTGAACACAGAAGCGTGTAGTTGGGAAGCAAACGTGTTTCCATACATCCATGCCTGTCCCTATATATATATATATATATATATATAT
>NC_068992.1:13065689-13066664 GCF_001194135.2 Octopus bimaculoides
TCCCCCTTTCTTAGCTCTCCTAAAATAAGAATTTCTAACTTCCGGTCAGTCATTGTTATGATCGGCCATTATTATGATTGACCGTTGACTGAACACTATTCAATTTTTTTTCTCCGTGTTTTTCTCCTTGTCTCCGTATTCTTTCTGTTGAAGAGCGTAGCTCGAAACGTCAAAGACTTTCCGTATTCCCGAGCGTCATACTAATATATACTTTTGTTATTTACACCACCTGTCCTCGTCTGTTGTTATTATTTGTATATTCTCCCATATATATATATATATATACACATATGTGCGTGTGTCGTTATCGTGTGTACGTGTGCAAGTGTGTATATATACATGCATGTAAGTTTGTGTGTATGTTTACGTGTGTGTAGAAGACATGAGTCCATTACTCCAAGCAGTGGCACCGAACCTGAATCTACGTGTTCGCGAAATGATCTCCTTAACCCAAAATACATCCCCGTGATATGTTTATTGTTCCTAGGACGAACAAGAATTATACGGCGTCAATATTCACATAAAATTCTCATGTGTAGACATAGAGTAACAGCATTTCGTTGAATTGGAAGTTCTTTGGTAAACAGCAAGGAATTAGTAATATCTCAAAACGTACGCCACTTCTTTATTATTGGTGCATCTAGAGTCCTGTCTCATTCATAAAAAAAAAACGGGTTTAGAACTATAGACATAACATGCGATTATTTATTTCTTTGATCTCTGCATGAGAGTTCTTTAAAATCAAATATTAGACATAGGAGGGTGGATGACGACCACTATATGATTATTATGTCTCACTGGGTTAAGATCTGTACATGATGAAAATCGCTAGTAATAATGATCAACTCAGCAGTAAAATGTGATAACAACATCTACCAATTAGTTATGAAAAGATTTGCAGTGAATTAATTTTCTTAACTTACTGTAGGCTAACTTAACAGACAATACATTTACTATATATATATATATATATAT
>NC_068992.1:13066819-13068438 GCF_001194135.2 Octopus bimaculoides
ATATTGATATAGAATATCACAATATCACGATTTACAAAATACGTAACGGTTTCGATATTTTCTGTCAGAAGTATCATCTACATGATGACTTTGAAGAACTACGCCAAACGCGATCTACTATAAGTGTTGAATGCAGCACAGACCACCACAAGGAAGACAATACACCGTCGCAACTACTTAAATACGATATAAAATAAAAACCCATTTTAGAAGTTTATTGATGGAGGCACATCGATTTATATGGATATATTTATTCAATATATCTAAAATAATAATTTTTTTGTAATTACATTTGAAACGAAAGGTAATTATTCATTTTCTGAGTGAAACAACAGGACAATGCTCATAAAAATCCATCGAATCGCCAAATCGTTGTTTTCTAATCAAACATCTACTCACTGTCGCCTTTTTTAATACTATCAACATATATGCCGATTGAATCAGCCATACGTTAAGTAATATAGTCTTCTAAAATCACATTTTGTTTTCTAATCACCCTTTAGAAGCCATCATCTTATCTATCAATTGCGTTTGACATCTCAGAATTCCTAATAGTCTCTTTTTTATTCGTGGACCAATGTTTGCATGTATGTATGTATGTATGTATGTATGTATGTATGTGTGTATGTATGTGTGTATGTATGTATGTATGTATGTATGTGTGTATGTATGTGTGTGTGTATGTATGTATGTAGGTATGTATGTATGTATGTACGCACAGACTGTACTTAATTTTCTCATTCTAATTTAACTTTTTTCGAAAATAGTTTTACGTGCATATTGTGAACTTAAATATTCGTATTTCCAATCCATAGCTCTGTCGCTTTATACTTAGCGTAGTATGGATTATTTTACTTTTGTGGTGCTCTGTACGTAGAAAACCTAGAACAATTCAGAATTCATATTTGACCCTTGCAACATGATATTTACTTTCTTTATGCTCATCTAATTTACTTAATTGTAGTTACTACTATTTACAAAGCCGATTAACGTTATATAACGAAGACTTATACATATGTGCTGTGTTGCTAACGTAGGCGTTTACTGTGTTGTTTAAAATGTTGATGTTCGCAAATATTAGTGATACTTAATGAGTCAGCATATTGTATCGTCTTCTAGTAAATAGTAGTTTCAGAAAACGAAAGAGATGCCACAATTAGATACGTGATGTAACCGAGTATTGGAAGGAACACAATTGTTTATAGCAGTGAATGAAGAAAGGAGCAGATGGCATTCAGGTGCTGGTCTCAACTATCTAAATGCATGATGTCCATTGCAGAGAGTGGGTGAATGAGGGTGTGTGCAACGGTGAACCAGACATTCAACACAACAATATCTCAGATAACAATAATAGGCTTAACAAGCAGCGATGATAAAGGCAGCAGCACCAGGAACAGAATCCGTCACCACACCAAAATGATTCTCCAGCAAAACTCGACCACTCAAATTCTGAGATTTGTCTGCTATAAACAGAAATTTCGAGACCATTAATGGTCCACAAAGACCGTTACAACCCATATGAAGACCACCACAACAATAATGACAAAATACAACTATAGACATAACCACCAGCACTCCAACATCAAAAGAAACAGCAGGAAAGCACAAGCAAAACAAAA
>NC_068992.1:13068526-13070437 GCF_001194135.2 Octopus bimaculoides
CACCAGCACTCCAACATCAAAAGAAACAGCAGGAAAGCACAAGCAAAACAAAAACCACACATCAGTAACAATACAAAAAGATCAAAAGCACCAGCGTCAGCTGCCAAAAAAAAATAAGAAGGAAAGACAAATGAACAAAAGCTTTTAAGAGGATCTTTTTAACCAATTTTGCTATTATCAACTTCCTATGAGCAGATTTTCCCGACTAGGTTAACTGATACCTGTCGGTCTTTTTCTTCCAAGCAACACGGATGCACTTGAGAAGAATATATAAATTTACGTGGGTGAAATCGGCTGCAATGTACGGTCACTTGCTCATCGTATTCAAATCATTATATTTGCATGTAGCAAATATCAGTCAGATATGGACTTCCAAGATGACGTGCCAAAAACCCGATTTGTTATACTAGGAAGAAAGAATAGCTACAGCAAACTTCGGTAAACGGTAGAAATACAGTGGTGTCTCAAGAGATGATTCCGTCATGATTTACAGCAGTCCAGGAAATCTAAGGTACCCTTACTATGCTTAAAGCCAGCAATTACACTAAGAACGAGAAAGGAGAAGAGAATATCCGGCAGCAGCAATAACAATGACTTTCTCAGGCTATGAAGATACACTTCTCAGCGCGGTACCTGGCTACTGTGATGAGGAATCATCTTCCGGTATATTAAACTCATTTCCTCCACATTCAATGAAGCAGTCATTTTCCTCTTGCTTGTTAGTACTGAAGGGCTATAAAGAACGGTGTTGGTTGTTTCGTCTAGCTGTATTTGACGGTTAAAAGAAGTGTATTACTTTGTGTTAAATTATTGGTAGTTCATGCTATGTATTTTATAGTGCTATGAATAAAAGTGACATCAAACCCTCTGAATTCTACATGGACTTAGTACGAACCAAGGAAACAGTCTCGACACAGTAGCACTATCTTTCAAGTAAAACAATGAGGCATCTCTTATATAACTCTATACAATCTAATACAAAGGAAGGACACATTTCTTGCAATATACTTTAACTCCTGGTTGAGAATAGCATAGCTATAAATTTTATACGTAACAGCAAGTGTATTAACAATTACCATCTTAATTTCAGCATTTACTTCAGTTTTCATTACCAATTTCAGGCATCCTACGTCTTCCTTCCTAACTGTATTTTAACATGTGCGTGCCGAACATTCTAGTTAATCAGCATCAAAATCATATATCGACCGCTCTCAGCAGGTTGAATACTATGGATTATCACTTTCGTTTTCTTTTTACTATCCTAATACATTAACTCTATTTTAAGTCTGTCCAATTATTGATATTCTCCATCGACGTAATATTTGGTTTTCCCCTTCTTTTCCAATTCATTTTTCCTTCTATTAACAGTCTTTGTACTCCGTTTTTTTCCTTTTTTTACTAATTAAGTGTCCAAAATATTTTAGTTTTTTCTCTTTGATGGTGTCTAATAAAATTTTCTTAAATTTTTTTGTAATCTCAATACTTCGTCAATGGTTTTGTTTCCAAATACATGATATTCTCAAAAGTCAATTTTCTATATGCCCACATCTAAAAGGCTTTTGATCTATTGCGTAATATTTTTGTTAATGACCATCTTTCAGCTCCATATTGTATAATGGACTATATATAAAACTTTAATCTTTTTTTTTCTGTTTAATACGTTTATAAATATTTTAAAAACTTATCTCCGTTTCTTTATGTTTTCATCTCATTGACGCTAGGTTTCTGCATTTTCCAAGCAGAATACACAGATGATTTCTTTCAGAAACTATGGATCGTATCTCACAGCGCCACACTACTCTTTTTTATTTCTTATTAACAACTTACTTTAATCTCATCCAAAGACAGTAGGCGTCTTATTGAAAACATCGAGCACACACACACACGTACATACATACATACATATATATA
>NC_068992.1:13070681-13071854 GCF_001194135.2 Octopus bimaculoides
GTACTTAACATTAAAGATACTCAAGTCATGACCAAACACTTTTTTGCCTATCTATGGTTATAATCTTTTCTACAATAATGGAGATTTATTTGACGGAGGTATTGATACTGTATCTGGAGGAACTCTCGCTGGCATTTAAAATCAGCCATTTTGTTTTAATCTTATCAATTCGTGTCTACTCACGCAATTTAGATGCGACAAATATTTTGTTGCTTAGAAAATTACAACCTAGAGTGCTCCCAACAGAGGGCCTAGTGAGCGATTGGCATGAGGTGGTCACGAACATAGGCCAACATCTAAAGAAAAAATGTTTTGACCTTTCTCTTAATTTTCTCTAATGCCCTCTACTCCTCGATGATGGAGTCTCTTATACCCATCTACTTCCGATAGAAGGAAGTGCCCCTCTAGCACAGGATTCGAGGTTATCGGCAAATCCCTTCTGGAAATGCCTAAAGTAGGAACAATTCCTTTACAATGACCTTTTACTCTGTGATTGAAACTTTGAATAAACTAAACAGGCATGAAGTAGGCAAGTAAGTTGAGTGCATTTATACTTCGTCCGAGGAGTGGGACTTAGCTATAAAATAAACATGCCCGCCCTCACGCACTTCTCATTAAGAATTCCGGAAGGTGCTTCGTGAGACCACTGTAGAGACGCTCCCGAAAAAGAAAGATATTCAGTAACCATTGGAAAACCGATTATAGTAGTGACTACATTATTACATCAGACTATGGATAATTAAATTATTACAGTTATTATAGTCCATTGTTTTTTTTATTATAGTGCATTGTTGGGCCATTCAAGACACATTATATTTTACATACATACATACATACATACATACATATACACACGCATATATATGTATATATATATATACACTATCTACACCACGAACTCCACGAGACTATCCGCAAAATTAACAGTCAGTATATGATTAAACTACATCAACACACTGCACGAACGATGGTAATAGTTCCCAGAAATATCTGATGAGGGGAATTTATTTTAAATTCCGAAATATTATATAAGACTATGAATAATTAAATTGTTTATAACAGTTATTATACTTCACTCCGAATTGTTCTGCCATTCCATAAACATTTCATTCCACACACACACACACACACACACACACACACACACACACACACACACACACACACACACAC
>NC_068992.1:13074651-13082115 GCF_001194135.2 Octopus bimaculoides
TATATACATACATATATATACATATATATATATACATATATACATGTGGCATTATTATTTTCTTTAATAATGCCCTTTATATAAATATAAACGAATAATTATATATATATATATATATATACACATATATATATAGTGAACTTGAGTGTGACAAAAGGACCTGTGGTGTGAAGTGTTCTTGGATTTACATAGCAACTCCACTATGACTCCTTTCTTTTCTGTCGGTCCGTAATACAACATACTGTGTTGTCTGTATTTCTGCATTTGCTATATGTGGTTTCAGGTGTGTTTCCGTAGGTGCTTGATAGCATGCAGCAAGAATCTCAAGAACGGAATTTTTGTCCTGTTACTTATGTGTTATCAGTCCCCTGGTAAGAGCACCGGTGTGATATCTGTGTTGTTAACAGTGGTGTCCAACTTGGATCCATTTACTGCGGTGGTCTTGTGTAATGGGGTTAGTCCCATCTGTGAGATTGATGTAGCCAGGTCAGATACTGTAAAGCCTTTTGTGCCACGTGCATAAAGATTGTCGTTCAGCAGCTGCCATTTCAACATGTTGGTAGGACTGGTTTGTAGCGCGTACTACATCTACGTATTTCTATTTTGGGGCAGGTGTTACGTGATCCTTTCCTTTCGGCAGGTGGTTTACACCCTGTGTTCTGTTGGTGTAGCAGGGCTTTGGTGTGTAAAATGACAGCTTGCACATCCCTCTCCATGCCAGAAGACAACTTTCAAGAATAATAAACATATTTGTTGTCCTTTTTGTTGTATGGCCAGTCAGACTCGCTTCTTTCGTCTGTTTCATTTGTTTGTTTCTGTTTTTGCTACTTTTGGTTATCCTTTTACTTACCTGGCAGGTTTCTCGCATATATATATATATGTGTGTGTGTGTGTGTGTGTGCGTGTGTGTGCGTGTGCGTTTGTGTGTGTGTTAATTTATTTATATATATATATTTACATATATGTATTATATATATATATGCTCATATATATTTGTATATACATATATACAAACATTTGGACACACACATGCATACACTCACACACATATGAATATATATACACATACATCCTGATAGTGGTAGTGATTGTTTAGTGGTTGGATTCTATCAAATAAAAGCATTGGAAAAATGTACTATTTGTAAGGAACATTTCGTTATTACCTGGGGATTCTTCTCTTATAAACCTCTGTTCTTTCATTAGATGCAGGTGACTTTTATCAATTACCTACTGTTCAAGGTCATCACTTACTTGCAATATAATTCGATTGTGTGGGTAAAAATTAGATGTTAAATTTCGAATTTATAGCATATATCACGATCCCCTGTATTGCTTTTTGCTTTGTTTTTTCCATTTCTATTTTAGAGTGAGTTACATTTGGTAGAAGCGTGTAACATTGTTTTTCTTTTTTTCTGTGAGGAATCTGCACGTAATGGAAGTTTGTGAAATTATTTTACCCGGTGACTGATAAGTGATTATAGTTTAAGTTCGCCGGGAGCTCTGTATTTGTTGCTTAGACGCTAACCAATACCTTGTAGAAAATAAAAATCGATTACTTTTGACGAGACACAAGGCTTCGTATTTGTAGCGATGTAAAAGAAGACGAAATGGGATGCTGTGACGTTCCCCAAGGGCAACAGCTGATAACAAAATTTAATGATCATTATCGACTTCAGTTAGATAACAAAAGAAAAAAAAATACGCGCATACACTGAAGAGTCCATCGCATCACATACACACATTCAACTATGCAGACACTCGTGCACACAAACGCTCATGTGAACACAAACGCACGCAGAGATACTAATCATTCACTAGCTATATTTTAAGATGCGTTTTGGTCGATTTGTAAAGAAAATATCAAATGTGTGAACGATCTCAGCAGTGAAAATTGTTGTAAATTCTATATTGCTAATGAATCAAATTCTTTAAAAGACTTGTCGATGACTGGTTGAATCATTCTTGCCATCATTGATCGCAGAAGCTAAAAGCCAATTCCTTTGAGGCTGACAGCTATTACAAGAGAAATATAATGCATTGCCATTTCCAATCTCTGTTTACTCTCAATATTCTTGACATCCATTCAGTTCATTTTTTCTTCCAATAAATTTTATTCTATTTTATCTTCATATATTCTAATCGATTTTACAGCTGCCATTTAAAATAATAAAACGTTTTCCTGATTAGGTGAAAAAAGAAAAAAAATCACGATTAATTAAAGAATTTCGCGAACGCAGCCTTAGAGTGGTAAACTTTTGGTCAACTCCGTCTGCGGCTCAAATTTCTATCTTGAATTGAACCAGCTTCCCATATATTAATTACTTTCATAAGCCTTTTTTTTTTCTCTATTAAAAGGCAAAACGTGTAATTGAAGTCACGTACACAATTTGCGCTTTTCAATTTATGTAAAGAATGTTTCAAACGCTATATCCTTCCAATATTCATTAAGTGGCTTCTTGAATTGGTTTGTTGTCTTTCATTCGACAAAGCACTTTTCCTAATCGATTCTTGATATGCACTGCGCCTTCTTCACAAACGATTTGTTGCCTTCGAAACCTCGCTGTATTGCTTCTTAAATATTTTATATGAACGACCACTCGTTTCTTAGTGGATACTGCAGATATTAACTTTCCGTATTCTTATCTTTTATTTTCCTTCCAGAAAGCTGTTATTAGAAGACTCAATCAAGAGCTTCAATGTTGATTTTGTAGCAGCAATCTCCGTGTTTCCAACAAATTGCTGACTTTCATGAAAACATTTTCCGCTAAAAGAGAAATATAGATGAGACATTTCAAACGTAGATCCTTATTGATGCAGTGCTTTATAAAGTTGAACATCTGACTATAGAATGCTGTGTTACTTAATGTAAAATAATAAGAACGTCAATTGCTTCATTCCGTTTCAACTGTTCATATCCTATTCTTTGCTCTTTTTTTCTGTTTATTGGATTCATTAATGCAATTGCAGTTGTAGTGGCGACTGCTGTCATCCTTATATTTCTTCTTTGTGTAGTTGTTGTAATTTTTGCTGTGGTTATTTGTTACATTTGTTTCATTTATTTCATTTATGTTGCTTATTAAAGCTTCCTTATTTTTGTTGCGGTTGCTTGAGCTTAGATTAAACTTGAATTATCGGACTTGTAAAGCGAAATATATCGGTGACAAGACCGTCTGTTTTCGAACTGTGTATCATCTATATATTAAAATAATTGAGCGAGCAGCGCATGCCATCAAAGTGACCCTGTGGATACAAATGTACGAAGTCCAGTATACTACTCGTCTGATATGGGGACACTAGGCACATGCATCACAACCATCTGTGCGCGACATAGTGATCTCGTATCAGGATAAACTGTGCATGACTTTGCAGGTGGAGCCCAGTTAGAATTTCTTTCAAATCTAGTTGCCCATCCTGTTAAAATGAGCCCTGAACAAAGGTTATTTAAGTAATCCCCTTGTTGTCCCCAGCCCTGCTGTGAATATATCTTATATATATATATATATTTTAATACACGTTATTGTCTTCAAAAAGGAAATAAATACAACACAATGCTATGTTCTATATCATTTGCAAAATATTAGACTGGTCACAGTCGGAACACTCGTAATTATAGCTCCACCTGATCTCAGATGGCTTGCCGCTAGACAACAATAAAACAAAATCCTATAAGAACGATTACTGCAGACGTAGTAGTGATAGTAGTTGTTGATTAAGCTGGTTTTATCAATATAATTAAAACTATTGCATCCTAATTTTGTTTGTGGAGACTTTTTGGCGTGCTTTTGTGGCAACAATTCTCCACAATTCTTAAGTATCTAGCATAGAATGTTTCAACGTACAGAATGCCACAAATCAAGATGCAATTCATGTTCCAATAAAGGTCACTATTTTGACGGCATTTGGTCACCTTGTTCAGAGATTGAACGGTGTTCCGTTTGCACCAAATTCCACAAAGGTAATTATCACCTTTGTTCCCACAATCTCGACCCCTCACTTCAGAAATCTTGACATTTCCCAATTATCTCTGCTTACAAGATTTTAACGTAAATATTTCCTTCTTGTTTCTTCTACTTGTCTACCAAAATCATGCCTTGTATCTTTGCTTCAGTACTACAGTCAGTCTCTTTGGAGAAATATCATAATAATAATGAAATTATAATTCATAAATATAGTGTCTCGCCATTGGTCATATCAAATTTCCATCTCTTCAAATCCTTCCATTTCTGTGACATGCATTCTCTATTATTGTTATTATTGTTGTTGTTAAGGCAGTGAGCCAGCAGAATAGTTTGCTGTGGTAGTGTCAGTGTTTTCTACTTATTTGACCCGAGAAGCAAAAGAATGTAACATAATGAAAATGAGTTATAGTTCGTAAATGAATGCAAAAAATCAATCACTAGATATTCGTAAATGAATGCAAAAAATTAATCACTAGATATTTAACCTGAGGAGTGAACGTTACAGTATTTCGAATGGCTAATTCTCTTCTGAGAGAAAAAATTTAAAAGTCAATAAGGACGAATTTAAAGATAACACACCAAATGTAAACAAGTGATATCAGCAGAAGATAAACAGGTACCGTTATATCCTGAAAATATGACTTCGTTTAAAACATTAATAGCAAAAACATAATGGCAGTATCATAATTGTTACTGTGTAGCCATGCTGACCGAATATTTTCGTTCTAATTTAAACTTAAATAATTGCAGTCCTGCGGTTCCTGTTGTTGGTAGTGTTTGGCCGATGGAGAGTCACCTGTTTCATCAAATATTATAAAAGTAACGGATTCACTCGTTTATACTATCCCCGACGTTTTACGCAGATTTAGAGATAGATTCTTCAGTGACATTGTTTGCAACCTTTTACACATTAATCAACTATTATATAGAAGCTTTATCTCATTAACCGAGGTTAACCCTAGTTTTGAATAACGTATACATGGTATTGAACGTGATATGGTTACTGAATTAAGAGAAATGAGCAAATAAATTGAAACGTTTTCGCATTATTGGTTCGTGTGGGTTCTCTGTTGCAAACGATAGATAATTTGTTTTGCCTGGTGCAGCTGATACATTAAGCAGGTTGAATGACCACATTGAAATTCCCTTGTTACTCTAGCGGTTGATAGGTTGATAGGTTGAATAATGAAAGTCATTGGCTAATGCAGAAATGTCACTGAAATAGATAAATAAGATTTCAATATGGTGGCCATGAATTATTTCTTGCGAGATTTGATGGAATATTTTACTAACGTTAGAGCGAAATCCAACAGATTTATGAGTTCTATCGATAAGTTCACACTACAAGTATTCCAAGAAGGATGAATCCTATGGACATCTAGTTACACGTTTCAGCAATATCTGTTTCGTGTGAGGCCTGTCTGAATTGTCCAAACCCAAGCGAATGTATGGTTTTATACGTAGTCTTTTCGATTGACAAACTAGAACTAGCAATTAAAATCTCTCTCACAACAAAGACATTGTATAAGAATTAAGAACGCACTGACGATATTAGTCATATGTACACGTATATTCATACATACTTACACAAGCTCACAATCATTTCTAAAGTTATATCTGTGTATGTGTATATACATACACATACATACACATATTTATGTGTGTGTATGTGTGTGCCTGCGTGTCTGTTTCTATGTGTATATATATACACACACATATATGTATATATATATATATATATATATATGCGCATATGTAGAAAGAGGGAGTGAGCAAATGAGAGGCAGGGTATGAGAGGAAAGAGAAAAAAGACAGAGGGAAAGAAAATATGTCTGCGAGTTGAATCTCTTTCATCGTGTGTCCTCTTAATCATGGCTTACCACAGAATATGAGACAGCACAAACTCCAAGCATTTTACCCCACATTTTACTCTTTCTGACACTTTCTTCAGTCGACAGGACCTTCCCTAAACCATGAAATCGATCATATATCCTTCTAGCTGAAAGCACTTTTCATGCCACCAAATATAGTATCCTCCCTTAAGGAAACGTACTTCGCTTCTAATCATTCAGAAGAATTAATTCAATGACAGCGAATGACTGACCCGGATTATCTCCCTACACAGAACTGGGTGTTCATAAGTGAAAACCACCATGAGTGCATTATGGGATCCACTTTTGTGGATTTCCCTCAAGAACACTTGAAGGATGATGCCTGCTACAAAATGGGAATTGTTTTTCTCGAATGTCTAAGTCTACAAAATAGTAAAGGGGAATGTAAGCGATGTCATCGTGATTCGTTAGGTCGGAAAGCGCCTTTACATCTCAAATTATTTAATAAAAATGTCTCCGACAATATTATAGGATTGCTTTAAGCAATTTCATTTATTTCATTTTTCGTAGGATTCTTTCTGACACAGCCACCATTTTATCCTACCTCTTTTTCATAGAAGCCACGCATACACTACGTACAAATAATTATAGAAAAGTGTTACAGGTTCTGAAAGACCATCAAATTCATAGACAAAGATTCGTCTCTCAATTGAATTATCTCTGTTATGTTTAAAATAAATTTTCTCTCGCCAAAAAGAAAGAAAACATATAATCTTTGTGAACAGATTTGCCTCCCCTAGATCGCATAATTCACACATAAGATTATTTCGGTGAAATTACTACCTGGTTGTCCGATGATGGAGAGATTATTATAAACTATCAATAATACTAATGAACGGACGTGCTTCTAATCTCCAGCTACAGATTATTCCCGTTGTAGACCATCTCTAATCTTCTTGAAAAATTCATAAATAATATATTAACATAGCTCAACTCTTCGGTGTTGTAGGACACTAACCTGAAGGGGTTTAGTCGAACACTACGACCTCAATACTAATGTGTAACTGTAATTGTTCAACGTTGTCTTTGCTGAAATCTAACTTATAGGGAAGTAAAAAAATCCTACATCAGTTGTCAGGCTATGGTGAGATATATATTCACACACAGACACTCTCGCACATATGACGGGCTTTCAGTCACAAGTGATTGATCGACTAGGGGTCACAGGAGAAACGATTTGCCAATGTGTTGCATAATGGGATTAAACCTGAACACATAGCCATCCTAGCACCAGAAAAGAATGAATAGTTTTGTCTTTTAATTTCTCATCTCTTCAGTTTATCCAAACATTCACCCAACTAGGAACAAATGGGAAATTAGTATGATATTCGGGTACGAGTTCAAATCTGACCGGGATGAACGTTGCCTTTCATACCATCCTAGGTCCATAAAGAAAGTACTAATCACGTACGGGGCTCGATGGTTCAGACTATTCCCTCCCCTCAAAAATACTGGCTTTCTGCCTAAATTAGCAATATTTACTTCAAAAAAGTTCGAGTAATACATGGAGTAAGTACTTATAAATTCAACAATAACTCTTCCACATCCTATTCCATTCTGGAAAATTGATGAACATTTCACTCTTAGCATATATATTATAGATCAAGTGCCTA
>NC_068992.1:13082125-13083912 GCF_001194135.2 Octopus bimaculoides
CACTCTTAGCATATATATTATAGATCAAGTGCCTATTAGTAAACCAAATCAGCAATGTAAACTAATAAAACAGTCGCATTATCATAGTGTTTGTTGCATATATAGCAGCTATTCTAGCACAACCATGGTTTACAAATTGAAAAGAACTGAGTGATTGCGAATTACAGATGTTTGGACATAAACAAAAAGCATTTTGTTGCACCATAGTACGAAAATCACCAACCGATAAATAGATTGTTGTACTACACATTTGAACATTGCAGACTATCTTATTTCTTTACTGCCCACAAGGGGCTACACAGAGGGGACAAACAAGGACAGACAAACGAATTAAGTCGATTATATCGACCCCAGTGCGTAACAGGTACTTATTTAATTGACCTCGAAAGGATGAAAGGCAAAGTCGACTTCGAGGGAATTTTAACTCAGAACGTAATGGCAGCCAAAATACTGCTAAGCATTTCGCCCGGCGTGCTAACGTTTCTGCCAGCTCGCCGCCTTGAAATCTGTACATGATGAACAATCATGCGAAGACTCTAGATGGTCGTTTAGTTTGCTTGAAATAAAGACCAATTCCCAGTTGATCATAGTGTACTAGGTTACATAATGTAATATAGATGATGATACATGTAATCTTCGGAATGCAATACATGTCTGGAACGACTATGACCTTAGCTGTTTCGTCAAAGATGATATGATTGTGAGCAACAGCATCAACTGCAGTTAAGTGAGACATATTCAGTATTATAGTCTTAGGTGAAGGAATGGATTTCTGTCGGCCATTCAATGATTTGTATAAATATTAAAATCTACCAACCGATTCATACATTAAACGGCTGAGTATTCTAGAGTTATGTAAATTTCACGCAATCATTAGGCAGAATATATATAATAGAGTAATTGACAAGTAAGATCTAGACTACGGAGTACAAGAGACTCGACCAATATACCAGAAAGTAGGATCGAACCTAGAACCATATAATATTAAAGCTAACTTCTAAACTACATGTTTATGGTCGGATTTACTTGTTTTGGTTATACAGGGAGTGCAAAAGTAAGAATATAGTTATGAACAAAAACAAATAGTACAATATTTATTCATTTTTATCAAAAAAAATTAAACCTTACGATAAAAGTATTATTGTAGTTATAATAAATGTATTATTATAATTAATGATATCAAAAATGAAGCTAATTTTTAATTTAATTTTTTTTTTATAAAAATAAATTTGTATTGTACGTGTTTTCTTTTTTTTTTCATAACTGTATACCTACATTTGCACCCGACTGTGTATTATACCAGGATAAAAGAAGGATAGTCATGATTTGGAATTCTTTGATCATAGCTCTGTTTAATTAGCATAGAAGTGTGCAAAACAAAAATGGTGACGGATGATACGAACTTCCATGCCCTCCGGTCGGTGCATTTTTAAAACACAGCATCCGGTATTTCTCATACTTATTAATCTGTTTCTGAAAGATATTTCGAAGAGTTTCTCCACAACATCTACCACCCACTTTCCGAATCCTTCACGAGCGATTCATGTTCCGACTTCATATCGATGCACTAAATCAGGATTATCTCCATCAATTTTATGGCATTCGTGATCAGAATCCAAACCTAGAATGAAAGAGGAAGTAAATAATAAAAATAAATGTTTTTATTTGTTTCATTTTTCAAGTATACTTTATATCACATTACCATAAAAACGTACATTTTTCACACACACACATACACACTCGCACACACACACACACACACACACACACACACACACACACACACA
>NC_068992.1:13084359-13085437 GCF_001194135.2 Octopus bimaculoides
TATATATATATATATATATATATATATATGTTTATATATGTATATATACATATATAATATATATATATATGTTATTTACTATATATATATCCATTCATATGTATATTACATATATGTTGAGAGAGAGAGAGAGAGAGAGAGGGGGGAATGATAGATGAGGAAGAGAGGGTGGCAGAATGGAAGGAGGGAATGAGAGGAGAGAGAGGGTTTTGCAAATTCAATCAAAACGAACTACAATCCGAGCAAACAGTTAAATGGTTTTTCTTCACATTTTCCACAGATCGATAAATCAATTTAGCTGTGACAAGCTAAATCGCTCAGGATAAAAATGTAAATATGATATGAGGCTACATTTTAGACGTCCGAGATATATAAATACACAAAAGATAAATAAATGTTGGAGATATACTAGGAACAAGTGAATATTATAAATAGAGATTCACACAGAGTTTTGCATAAGTTCTTTTCGTGATATATCTATGCTTGTGTTTCTACATACACACACAGACACACACAGACACACACACGTCCACACACGCACACACTCATATACACACACATAAATGAGAGAGAAGGGGATGACAAAACAGTAAATAATTATCTTATGAACGGCATTAATTTACAGCTGCTTCCACTAAAAAATGCAGTGGATACATAATTGAGTGCCTTAATAAAACGTTATGCCTTCATCGGAGGCTGAAGTGTGGAGTGTGATCTAACTTGGAAAAAACATTTGCATTTATGCATATACATAGAAAAGCATTACCGATGCGAATAAAAAAGGTATATGAAAGGAATGAAATGTACATACATACATACATGCATACATACATTCACACATGCATACATACATACATACATATACACACATATATATACACATATCTATATATACATATATATATATATACACACACAAACACACACTTTTTTATGCACTCATCCATATATGCATAATTGCACATACATAAACATACATGAGACATCATGCTGTACTTCATCACATCTTGGGATCATTTATACCAACGAAATGTACCTCTTATGATATGCATACATTTCAGAGCATTATTCTTTACTT
>NC_068992.1:13085456-13087128 GCF_001194135.2 Octopus bimaculoides
CACACACACATACATATACACACATATATATACACATATCTATATATACATATATATATATATACAGAGAAAGAGAGAGAGAAAGGGAGAGAGAGTGAGAGAGGGAGATATTTTCAACCAACATTTTGTGAGTAATCAGAAGTAAACAGCTTGTCTTTTATACAACTTCGAGGAATAACTGAAACCCGTCTGCAAAAAGCTGGTTGGGAGATGGTAAGAAACACTGTAGTATTAACATTTCATAGGAGTACTTCAGGTATGTTTCCTTTAAGACGATCGCTAAGACAACCGCAACATGTTGAAGGACCCTGCTACTGTAGACTAACACGGCAGATGATACTACAGCGCAGATATATCGGCATGCAGGAAAACAGGTGTTACGAGTGGCAGTAAGATTTCCTTTGCCACTGAAAACAAGCACATACCTTTATATAATAAATGTTCTAATTCGTCGAATGGTCAGATGATTTCATGATTCATATATTTCGACGCTAGTGTGAAAAGGTAAATCAAATACCGCACTGGGTAATTGGTGTAGCATATCGACCAGTAAGAGATCACGCCCTGTGGGCAGACCTTGCTGATATGAGATATGATAACACAGCGTTCAGCCGCTTAGTGTGCCGGAAAAAAAGATGTGACAAAGCGAGTAATAATTTTTTGTCACCGACGGCAGACATACTGTAATATAACTTCCGGTCTCAATGTTGTTGAATGTTTAAAAATGTTTATAGTTGGCACATTTTAATGCTAGATTATTACAAATATTGCACAGGTTGAGTGATAAAAAAAAACTGATAGATTAATTTTGTGTTTGGAGAAATAAAACTAAGTCTGTCAATTTACATTCGTGTCTCAAACACAACGCTGATCATCTTTTGTAATCGCTACATTAATCCTCAGCCACATTGTTGTACATGGAAAGAATATCAATCTGTATTTGTTTACGGTACTGTGAATAGTGAATGCAGGTGTAGCAGTATAAAAAAGATTCATGAAATATTCTGGTTGTTGAAGAAGACTTGAAAAATTGAAAGTATTGCTTGATACATTCATATCAGTAGATTCCGTGTTGGGATTGCATTAGGGCTTTCAATGCATACGATTATTGATTCTATCAAACGAAGCAAAAAAAGAAGAAAAAAAAATGTGATAACAGATAAATGGTTCCATTCACATTCACCAAAGGTAGATAAATTAGTTGAGGTGCGATAAACTATATCGAGCATGAGAAAATATAAATCGGATACGAGTCCTCGTTTTCGACGTTCTTCATATAAAGAAAGGGCACACGTAAATATTCTCGCCAGACAAAGGAGCTCCGATAAAAATGCGTATGACAAAGAGCGCCCATACGAAAGTACTTCCATAGCAAAAAGCTGATAAAATAGAGATTATTAAAATGAATTTCAAAATAAACATACGATTAATGACTTTTTGTTTTATTCAATTTAAAGAACCAAGAGACTTTTTCATGAAACATTGTTCCGAAAGCGATAACTTTAAAACTTTTGATACCATGGGTATTTAGGAGTTCACATCAATCTCTTGACGTCTCAGCTATATAAAGAGAGATAAATAAATATATAACTGAGCGTGATAAATGAATAATATGAAATGAAAGAATAATTACACACACACACACACACACACACACACACACACACACACA
>NC_068992.1:13087335-13095288 GCF_001194135.2 Octopus bimaculoides
ACATACGTATATTGTGTGTTTGTGTGTGTGTGTAAGAATAATAGAACAGAAGGGAAAATACATATTAGACACCTAAAAACGAAGATGTATTTCACGGAGATAACAATTGGATTTTTTCATTCCTGCGTTATTGTGATATATTTTAGCTATGAATGTGTGGTTCGGCTTGAAATGTTCATCCATTTATAACTAGAACGCCCATGGTTCCAATAGTATAAGATAAGGTTTATGTATCATTTTAATGGTTGCTGCAACAGTGTGCATGAATTTGTTCTTTTATTACTCTACGACCTCATCTACTAATCTATCAGGATTGCCATTATTAACAAACGGTTGTTTTCCCTTTGGGATTTTCTCAATTAAAGGCTCCATTAGTGGATGGAAAATTAAATGCATTATAGAATTTTTTTATGAATAGGGGCTATCACGCTTAAAAGATTTTATATAAGCATTTGTTGGTATTTTGTGTGATACTATGTATCATTACTTATTCTTGCATTTATATCTAAGGTGTATTTTTATAACCATAATTTTTGTTATAGTTAGCCAGATCCTAAATATATGGATGTTAGCCATGTAGAATTCCGCGAATATAGGCCAGAGTTGATAACCTTAAAGCTAACCTGTTTCTCCTGTTAAGAGGAAATGATTTTCACTACACTATCTAGACAGCCGTTGGAATATTTATCTTGCCTTACACTTTTACAGTTGGTTTGCAGCAAGGTAAGCAAAAGTAGAGCCTCTCTTAGTGATTTCGTCTTCCGTTAAAACTCTGAGACATCGCAACGTTTAATACTGCAACCTGTCGACATGCTACACAAGCACTAATTCACATTTCTTACTCAGTGACAAGTGACAACTTTTAATACAACTTTTTTTCTATGTGGTTACCTATTTTTAGAAAATTGTTGATGTTCGTTCAGTATAACTCGAATCTGTCCTAGTAAATGAAGGAATTGCACGCTACTAGATAAATCTACCCTCGGCTTTGTTATATTGGTGTTATATTGGCGTACGGTGGTGGTGTTTGAATTCCCTTCTTTCCTTATTGTACAGACTTATCGTGTTTTATGATTATTAATGATGTACATCGTATTTTAGCATGCCCCAAACAGAGTAATTGCTTTCTACATTTATCTCTGTTCTTATTTCTATCTTTTGAATTCCTTAGTACAGTTGTTTTTGTTTTTTTTACTTGTGATTTTCTTTTTTCGCCTTTTGCGCATATTTCAATTTCACTTCTACCATTCTGCTGCAACAATGAAGGATACTCATTTTATTTTCTATCTAGTGTGCATTGTACATAAACTTTCCACCTATCTAACTGTTCTAAATTCATAAGTGACATTATCTCATAAGACCAAACGTCCTTTCTTTGGCTACCACGTAAAACTAGTGAGTAATTTAGGTAGTCAGCCTTCACATCTTTAAATTTGTATATATGAAAAGAATTTCGTTAAGTCTCAATAAATTCTGTTTTCATTTGATAAGTAAATTGGATAAGGTGATTCGTCACTACAACGAAATGGGGATTTTCGTATTTTATTATTATTGGATATTTTTTTTTATTGTTTCTCTTATAATGTCTTCTCTTTTTACTTGTCTCATATGATGTGTTTATTGTCAGTAAAACTTAAGATTCAAATTAGCCGTCGCTGGGATCCGTATACCACGCTTAGGACGATGATTTTCTGAGATGATTCAGTTTTTTAAAGCAATTTATTTCATCGCATTATGTTTTCATTTTTTTCCCTTTCTTTCTGCAAGATGGCTTTCAAACGCAGTTCTTTGGCTATGAATATCCACTTGTTTTATCAACTAAATGACATGTTCCTGAACTAATGAGTAAGTGGCTCAGCATCCCGAAGATACACGTTATCGTAATTCTCTGGCAGAATCAGTTAGATAACATTTTTCAACGCTGTATGCATTAAATCATAGAAACATTCCACCCGTCAGGCTTCAATACAGTTTCCTACTACCAAATTTAAATCGCAAAGGTGAGAGAACGTGATTTCAGAGAGATTTGGTTGCTAATCAGAGCAATTCAATCAACCTTCCAATAATTATCTACTAATTCGTGGAGTATCTTATAACAGTTATTGCATTTAGTGCTTTGGCTTTCGTTAGCAGCATAATTTCACTGTAGTTGCCCAATCGAATGGTTCTTTCCCTCATGTCTTCAATGCTAACAACTTTTGATCGGGTTCTTCTCTCATTTTCTTTGTTTCTTATTTTTCTCTTCTTTCCTGTATAATATGTACTTTCGTAACCCCCCCACCCCGTTTACTTTTATGCGTGGTGATGAGATTTTATTTTATGCTATTCATATTCGTTTACGAGAACATATATTTACTGAGTCTAAATACTGTTTGCTTTATTTTCAACGTACGCATTCTATATAAGTTATTGCATGTACGTATGAGTGTGTAGGAATATATAAGTGCATATAAATGTATTTATACTTTTCTCTCTCTCTCTCTCTCTGTGTTTGTGTGTGCGTGTGCGTGTATGTATATCTGCCACTTTTTCTTTTTTCATACACACACTCACCCCACCCCACATATTTCTTTATAATATCTCTCTACAATACAAATATCTGTATATTCATACTGCATTTCAAATGGTTATGTTACACAGGTGTTTATTAGTCTCCGTATTGCATATTTATTTTTCTTCTAAATACTTATACTGGATGTTAGGTTTAGGATGACTGTACTATTTCGCCAAACAGTTTCATTTATTGGATATTGTTAGAAATGTTTTATCGTTCACTTGTATTAATAGCAATAGCAGCAGTAAACGGCTTGTCTCCTTTATTTTCTTCTTCAAACTTAAACTTTTGGGATACACTGTTTCTAATGATCACATTAAAGTCACTTTTCAATGTTTATTATAAACACTTGGTTTGCTGTATTGTTTTTCTTCCTACATATATTTGTTTTGCTATGGTTAATTTGTTTTTTTCTTCACGTAGATTTCGTTATGACTTGATTCGTGTCCTGTTTTTATGAGATCTTACCCTATGTCTTTATTCATTTCTTCCTGTAAGTAGCATATTCTTTTAAATAATCATTAAAAGTAAAGGCATAAAATATGTATCAATTGTACTTGTTCGGGTACGAATACATTTATCACCGACTCGGTTTTTAAATTTGCACTTGGATTCAGTGTTTAACAGTGGAAAGTTTTTACCTTACACACGAAGTGATACAATTTATGTTTTATGTTGTTATTGAGTTAGGATCAATGCTATTTCAATCTAGTCGAGTTGTTTTGTCGGTTCTCAGGTAGCACCCATAGCTTAAATGTATATCAGTGTTGATCAACACTACCTACGATCAATAAAAATTCTCTCAATGATCATGCAATCTCTGGAAGTTGTAGCGTATCTCAGAATGAATTATGCAAACCATTCCTCCTGTTCTTAATATGCGTGATTGTGTGGTATGAAACTTGCTTCCTAACCACATGGTCATGGTTCAGTTACACTAGTTAGCACCTGGGGCAAGTGTCCTCTACTATAGCCTCGGACCGACCAAAATATACAAAATTCCATTTACTGCTTGCAGTGTGCTAATAGTTATATGAGTATGTATGTATGTATGTATGTATGTATGTATGTATGTATGTTTGTATGTATGTATCGATCTATCTATTTATCTGTCTATCTATCTATCATATATGTTGGAAAACTACCAAGGCGGGGTTGAAAATGTATTAAAATTATGTACATATATACATTCTTAAGTAGTTTTCATTTATTTTTGAACACGATGGGTAAATATTTTTATTCCATAAATATAAATATGAAAGTATTTAGCTTACAAATGTTTCCGTATAATAGATTTTCTGAAAATATTTTGGTGTTTGTATTGACGAGGTAATTTTGGCGTACTTAGTAAAAACTGAAGGGAGACGAAAATATAAAAAGAAAAAGGTCGCATGTGAAAAACATCGAGTTTTTCACATAACGAAAGTTTTAGTGAATAAAATTTTCATTATATGTTGCAACCAAAGGAGATTCTGTATAAAAGAAAAAATAAGCATATGTATGTCATATAATGTATATATATATAAATATATATATATACAGATATACATAGATTGAAGCATTTATGACAACATATAGTTTCAAACAGTGCTGAACATGTATGTATGTATGCATATAGTCGTACAGTTACCTATTTCCCTGCAACATGATAACACCGTGAACCAAAGGTTTTTCACTAAAATGTTTTTATCAAATCATTCATTGTCACAAAATATATTGCGAGTTACGCCCAGACAGACATGAGATTTGAATTTGACGCATTGTTGAACTTTTACATTTTCGATAATATTTATATATATATTTATATGTCTTCGAATTTCTAGAAATATGTACGCGTGCGTATGTGTGTCCACATGTTAGTTCAATACAATTAGAGACAATCTCTAGCGAAAACATTTCCCAAAATTTGAGATATGTAGTATTTAGTAGGTTTGAGAATGAGTCAATTCCAATATCTGTAAATATTTTTGTACCTAGAGATATTTGTACTACATGCAAATTTCTTCAACTTTCTGGTGGGAGCCGAAGGTTCGAAATGAAATGCAAATTGTGCAATATCAATGCAGAATCGAATTTTTGGCACCTTAGTATGTGAAGCATTACTCTCATATTTTCAAATATGACCCGAGCTATTTGAAGTATTCATTATATTCACTATTTCACTTGCTATATATATATAATAGAAACAAGTTTCAAAGAAAAGAGGATGCACGTATTATAAACAGGGGAAAAGTAAAAAGAAACAAAAAATGCACATTAGGTATGAAAGTAATGTGATTTTAATAATAAAAACAAGGATATATACATACAAACAAAATGGTTCAAGTGGAATTTAGAAGTATAAAAATCCCTATCATGAGCCAGTATAGAATTTCATACCGGTTTCTTCATCGCTGTTCACTGAGTTTCAATCAACACCGATTTCCATACGGTGTTGAGTTTAATAATACCTCAGTGAAACTATTGCATGCAAGGGAGGTAAGCGGATCTGAAAGTAATGCAATTAGGTTGATATGATTAATAGAGTATGAATGGTATATGGGATATATGAGGATTAGTGAGATTATTGGTATTAGCAAAGTTAGTAGTGTCCTGTATTAAAATGTGCGTTTATGTTAAGTTGTGGTTGATATTTATTAATGAAAGTTGCCTCTTCATTTTGTCTTTGATGCACTGAGGTGTTCTGGGAACATTGTTATAAAGGAAACATTATGAAGTTTGGTTTAAAGATCCTATGTGCTCACTGACCTGTGTCTGTCTATACCATGGGAAGCGGATTTGTTCTTTGTCTGATGGACATTCGTGTTTGGCCTGTATAGGGGTTTCCGCAACCTGAGCAGGTAATAATAAAGATTAGGTTTTCATAGGCAGAAGTGAAATTTGACTTTATCTTAAATATTTTACCTTGTTTGAAGTGAAATTGTGTACCCTCCAAAAGATGGAGGCATGTTCCACAGTTAGGCCGCCCGCAATTTCCCACTTTTAGTTCATTGAAGAAAATATTCACCCGCGCAAGACAATGGCCTTTAACGGAACATTTAAATTCTTACACCGAACAACGTTCAGGTCATGACTCCTTCTGCTCACAATTTAGAATGCACATGCGTAGGGTGTGATCGTGGCATTGACCACTACAGAGAAAGTTGAACAGAGAATTTTCATCACATTTTGCAAAAAGCTTGGTGATACCTGCGTGGAAAAGCTTGAGTCATCAGCTGTAAAAGACAGTGACTTCCAGTATATATTTTCCCCACGAATTCCGTAGAAATCTAGTGACCCAGTGCTTGGTCTGTTGGCACACGTAACAAAATAAGTTTTACTTCTCCATGAAAAGAAAACGAAATGCGATATATGTTATATAAACACAGGTAACAAGAGGAAGCATTTACATTCTTTTTACATTCTCGCTTTTCCTGGATTATTATATATTTCGTTTCTCTAAAAGAATAGAAACTTCTGAAAGTAAACAGTCCACTGTATAAAGCTGAGCGTACATAATTTAAATCAGAATATATAATAAAAATCAAAAACGATTATTTATATGTTTAAGTCATTGCAGAACTAATACCAGATTTTTGTACTGCACCACATCAGAATTCTACGCCAGTAATGTCTGAAATATTCAATGATAGTTTATTTTGGCAGAAGATTTCTCGTGTTATTCTTTCATAATTTATTGTGTGTTTAATAAGCCTTAGATTAACTGACATTATTGTTTCTAAGTATTTTAGATTTCGTTTTTGCTGTTGCTGTTCTATCACGTTAGCTTTTCCCCCACCCCGTACAGAGAAGTTACCACTTTAATCATTAAATGTGATTAACATTTTGACAAACAGCACCATATATTACATTTCAGTCGGTGAATATTGATAATGTTATTTAGTTATTTTGGCGAGGATGTCTATAACGACAACGACCGCGATAATGATGACGATGACAATAGTGACAACGACGACGGTGAGGATGAGGCCGCACACGACGCCCGACGGCTCGCATGGCAACGATGATGGTGGTGATTTTGACGACGAGGTTGTTGCTGCTGCAGCTACCAGTACTACTACTACTACTACTACTACTACTACTACTACTACTACTACTACTACTACTAATAATAATAATAATAATAATAATAATAATAATAATGATAATAATAATAATAATAATAATAATAATAATAACAACAACAAAAACAACAACAACAGCATCAGCAACAACAACAACAAAAACAACAACACCAACAACAAAAACAACAACAACAACAACAACAATAATAATAATAATAATAAATATATATAGCATATAGAAAATAGCACTACAAAGCATCGCACACAACCTACGTAATACAGTGAAAATAAGTGAAAATGCAGTGAAATAAGATGCAGTGAAAGTACAGTGAAAATAAGAGTATCACAAAAAACCACAGCACATACTCAAGGCACACAGAGCTGCGCATAGTAGTTGCAATGACAGCGCGTGATAAAAATAGCACTACTGAATAATACTAATGATGATGATGAAGAAGAAGAATAACAACAACAACAACAACAACAACAACAACAACAACAACAACAACAGCAATAGGAAGAAGGAGGAGCGTGATGTGTTAATACGCAACAAACAGCAAATGATGGCGCCCTCCTAATACTGGCGAGCTTCCGGCTTGGGTTAATCGAAAAACCACCCTCAGGCCGAGGATAACTATGAACACGAAAGTTACAAGCTCTCTATCCTCTCGTTTAGAAACCCATATGCAGAATATTCTCATTCCCGCTAAATATTGTTGCCATTCAGAAGTTGGAAAATACGCCGCAGAAAAAAAAAATTTTTCTTATTTTCCATCAGAGTCATTAAGATTACGATAATTAGACCGACAAGGAAGATGCTGACGATGGTGGTAATGATGATTAGGATGATGATGATGATGATGATGATGATGATGATGATGATGATGATGATGATGGTGATGGTCATGATGATGATGATGATGATGGCGACAACGACGATGACGATTATGATGATGATGAGGAGGAGGATTAAGATGAGTACGAAATTGATTATGCTGATTATGATAATGTTGAAGATGGGGAGTTGGAGGAGGCGAAGGAGAACGATGACGATGTCGACGATGGTGCCGACGATGACAACGATGATGACAAAAACAATTCTAACTAGTAAGAGATGTATATGGCGTCTTTTTTTCAGAATAAATGGATATGTCTTCCTTTTCGAAAAATATTTTCTCGTATATGACTTCAGATTTTTTTCAGATAGAATGGCAAAAAAGTCAAGAATGGAAAAAGTACAAGAGTTTACATAACACATGCACAGACACACACACACACACACACACACACACACACACACACACACATACACACACGAATGCACACCCGTACATA
>NC_068992.1:13095432-13096667 GCF_001194135.2 Octopus bimaculoides
TATATATATATATATATATATATATATATGGATACGTATGCATAGAGACAGACAGACAGAAAACAAAGAAACAGACACAAAGACAGCCACACATACAGGCAGAGAGACAGACAGACAGACAGAAATTGGACAGGAGATTAGATGTATAGAAATAATATAGATAATACGGGAAAATAAAATAAAACATTTCGCTCTTTTTTTTTCCTTACATTTTTCGTCCTTATAAAAATACTGTGTGAAGGTGTTAATGTCAGTATTCCGTACGATATCAAGTTCAATAGGTCATTCGTTTTTGCTTTCTTTCCGAGTAAATCTAGTAAATCTAGTTATGTATTCTACATAAAAAAAATATAATAAGATTTCTACTGTTGCAATTTTTCAGCGAACTCTACACAAGATATACAATTGAAAATAACTTACATTGACATCGTTGCAAAATGGCCGAAGATAGTTTAATTTGCTATCTGCACGTTTAATGCTTCTGGGAATATATCTGCATTTTTCTTTCTCTTTTACAACAATATTCATGTGTTATTGATTATATCAATCTTGCTTTCCAAGACGTCTATCAAGACCGGTCAGATATGGAAGCTACATCTGGAAAGGAATACCAATTCTTCGAGCATAATAGGGTTGGAATGCTACATACACATAAGTGTGTGCGAATGGTAATTCGTAAGCATTCAGTGTCATATTTCTATTCGAATTTCCATATATGTGTATGTATGTGTGCATGTATGTATATGCATATATGTATGCGTGTATATATGTATGTATATACATGTAAATGCATTTGAGTATGTATATAGATAATCATATATATACATACATATATATATATATATATATGCATATATACATATATATATATATATGCATATATATATATATATATATATATATATACAGAGAAGATATATAGTGATAAAATTGGAGAGATAAATTTGCATAAAAGGAAGGAAACTTATCAGATCACAAAAAAAAAATTGTCACATATAAATGCATTGGTGTTAATAAATTTATGAAAGCAGTAAAAAGAAATTATTCACATTTCTTGGAGAAGAATACATTCTTTCATTGAGACCGCGATTTTACTTCGTTTCTTAAACTTTCTGTTTCTTAAACTTCTGTTTCGTAAACTTTCCTCCAGGCGACACCCGCCGAATTTGCTGTTTTAGCGACAACATAATTCAATTTGTTTTGGGTTTTTTTCATCGTGAAGCAAGCGTCATGAT
>NC_068992.1:13096688-13100384 GCF_001194135.2 Octopus bimaculoides
ATATATATATATATATATATATATATATATATACAGAGAAGATATATAGTGATAAAATTGGAGAGATAAATTTGCATAAAAGGAAGGAAACTTATCAGATCACAAAAAAAAAATTGTCACATATAAATGCATTGGTGTTAATAAATTTATGAAAGCAGTAAAAAGAAATTATTCACATTTCTTGGAGAAGAATACATTCTTTCATTGAGACCGCGATTTTACTTCGTTTCTTAAACTTTCTGTTTCTTAAACTTCTGTTTCGTAAACTTTCCTCCAGGCGACACCCGCCGAATTTGCTGTTTTAGCGACAACATAATTCAATTTGTTTTGGGTTTTTTTCATCGTGAAGCAAGCGTCATGATTGTGTCTCTTAAATCTAAATAGCAATGCCGAAATGTCTCGAATAAAAATGTGCTTTGCTTTACTTTCTTTTTTTTACTTTCTTTTTTTTTTTACTTTCTTTTTTTTTTACTTTCTTTTTTTTTTACTTTCTTTTTTTTTTTTTGTAAATGTTGTAATCTATATTGGTTTTCATTAAATGCCGTGGTATGATAAACTTTATAACCCTGAACATTGTCAACGATTTAACTTTGGTTCCTTCCTTTTATCTCGCCCAGTCAAAATACGCGTGAGTAACTCAGAATTTATTTCAAATCTTTCTTCAAATTCTTGATTTTCATATGATATTCATTGATTTATTTTCTTTTATTTATTTTCTTTTATTTAGCTGCCCTCTTATTTATTATTATCCATGAACCTACTTATGATCCTTTTTCTATCAGTTTATTGATATACTCCTACGTCCATCTTTTCTTTGCGTTTTTATCTCTTCATTTAACAACATTTACCAAACTTCTAGGCAGGCGCTTTGATGACAACTGGTTATATCTGTTCCTCTTTCTCTTAAAAATTCACTG
Organism: Octopus bimaculoides; assembly: GCF_001194135.2. NCBI lineage: Eukaryota > Metazoa > Mollusca > Cephalopoda > Octopoda > Octopodidae > Octopus > Octopus bimaculoides. The sequence continues at coordinate 13,097,606 of NC_068992.1, forward strand.
TTAATCTTTCACCTAATTAAGTAACGAATAAATCTAACTAGCTTGATAATAATTATTCTATTATCACAACTTATGACCATAATAATTGAATTACTTTATTCCAGTAGCACAGAAAGGAGGATACTAAACAGCCAAATACCAAATATATATATACGTATATTTATGCAAGAACACACACACATATATATATATATATATATATGTATATATATATATATATATATATACGGTTAACGTGTATAACGAGCTGTTGAAACATCAATGTTACAAAAAGTACCACTCGAATTAAGAAAATAAAACAGAATTAACTATTACGAAAGAATGGAATCATTTGCCAAAGACATGAATTGATGAAAGAATTAAATTATATTATAATGTTTAAGAAATAGATGGTGGAGTGACATACCGATTTCGTGTGTGGTCTTCGTGTACTGATAGGATAAATATAATTTGTTGTTTTAGGCTACTCAGCTTTTAGAAAGTGACTAAGCGTCGTTGTCATAATTTAAGTCGTTACGTGAAATGCATACGTACTTGGAGAGCGCATTTTCTAATAGGACTATAAACATTTTCAGACATTAGCCTGAAATATCAAGTTTATTGTAAAAATATTCTAATTTAAAGAATATTATTTTATTGAGATATTTTGATACCATTTTAGCTGAGTTTAATGTCTTAGACCTTGCAATGGATCTATGCATTAGTCTTTGGTTAGATAGACCGGTGAAAAGAGTCATGATTTGGGTTTGAAATCAAGAATACAACTCATTGATCGTTGCTTAAAACTAGCAGGTATATACCAATATTTGCGGCTTGATAAATATGAATAGTGTGGAAAACATTACTCTCGTAGCTTCAGTGTAGCACATTGCAATTGTGTGAAAGACACTAAGATTTAGTGCTCCAGCAATAATCCTATATGAAATGGTCAAGCCCACCAGCTTTAGCTCTTCAATTCATTGTCTGACAGATTGATAATCAGTATAGGTGTTAAACTGCCTACCAAGAACATTACCGTAACTAACTATATTTCTCTTAATAAATCCTGTACAACCGCTCAGTTGAATCTGAGAGCGTAATATACAGGAATTAACCGTTTTCTTAGATTGCATAGTCAACTCTTTGCAGTATCCATCATTACTGTCATTAACACGGACATACATTTCAAGAATATAAAATCAACACGGTGTAATTCTACCAACCTATACGCTATGTGACATATTTTCATGATTACTTCATTGGAACATAGTGAAGTATTCTTTTAGCTGTAGTAATATAATTTGTCATATTTTATTTCCTTTCTTTCTTGTCTAACAAATAGAAAATTTCTTTCTAAATAACCTGATAAATCGTCTTACTTCAGAGATCTTTTTACACAATTATGAGCATACTTTGTATTATGCTCACAAATCTTCTATGAGTGTAGGCATTTATTACTTTCTTATTTCTTGTTTCTTTCTCTTCTTTGTAATATGATCAGAAGCAGTAACGTTAGTACAGAAGGTTAACTGTCGCGAGATTTTTTTTCTTTCTTAATATTCTGTTAGTTCCAAGCAAAACGGTCTTTTGGTAATCTTCCAAATTCATTTGCACTTCTATCCGATCCGATTTAGTGAAATAATTTTTTTGATCTTATTTTTACTTTATCATTTTCTTTTTTGTTTGTAAATTTGTATGAAAGACCAATGTTCCAATTATTAATGGGTCGATTTATTTTTCTTTCTTTTCATTCACATATCAATAACTACAAGTTATTAAATCTTTCGTTGAACATTCATTGAAATTTACACTTTTTCCATCACTTCATCGTTCCATCTCTCCAGCTCTCTTCTTCGATCTCTCCTTTTCTAATTCTCTTTGTCTCTGCTTTTCTTTCTCTCGGGACATATAAAATTACAGTCACGCATAGATTTTCCTTGATCACCGAGATTTTAAGATGTCTGAGATGCAGTTAATGATCATGTTGAATATTTAAGTGTCTACACTAACTTAACGTACTCAGTCTCATATTTTAGCTAGAACGTTGTTTATAAAATTTCCCATGGTTTTTCCGGATTCGGAATATTGATTGCAAGCGTTCGACCAAGGACACATTTAAAAAAAAAAAGCAACAGCCGTAAAATTAATTGACCCCCTTCCTTGGCTATAAATTATCCATAACTCCTCATCACTTCGGGGAGCCAAAGAAGATCACGCAATTATGTGAACTCACAGACAAATATATGAGATAGCTTTCTCTTTTCAACAATCTCCGGCATTCTCCGTTTCTCAATATCTTCCCTCACCAGACATAGACATACTTACCTAGGTATAAACGCATGCATGCATTTATGTACATGTGGAACAATCCCTTAGCCCCTATTGTTTTCCAGTCTACTCTGACCCGGAGCAGCAGCACCAGTTAACTAGAATGTGAATCACTGTGAGTGGAAGATTTATAGTTCTCCTTAGAACGTCCTTCTAAGAGAAGGTAACTTTGGAGTGCAATTGGTCTCTAGTCGTCTCAACTTCTGTTCTGCCGAGCTCAAAACAAATTCACGCTCAAGAACTTAATAGAATATCAGGACTATTGCTCGAAATGGTCTTTTTCGGTCAGGAGTTGACTTCAAACACGCACGTGCATAGACACATGCATACACACCCTCACACACAAACACACATTCACACGTACACATACACAATCACACACGCACAAATACACACACACTCGCACTCAAACACACACACACACACTTACACAAACATGTATATATATATATATATATATATATATATATAT
>NC_068992.1:13101773-13103526 GCF_001194135.2 Octopus bimaculoides
ATATATACTTCATTTAGAGAATTAACATATATATATATATATATATATATATATACTTGTATGTATGTGTTTGTGCGTGTGTGTGTGTGTCTGTGTGTTTGTTTGTGTGTGTGTGTGTGATTGGTGACTAAATCAAAGTACCTCATGATATAAATCTCTAAGCGGAAATAAACCTTACACATGCATATCGTATTCTGGCGTTTAATCGACGAATGTTATGACACACCCAATTAGGATTCTCTCAACACATCGGTATTTTAGCTCTTACCTGTGGACTCAGTTTTTAGTCTTTTTAGTAACTCCAACGCTTGTATACGTTTTCCTTTTTGCTCCTCTTAGGCGACGTAACGCTTTATGTGATACTTCCCGTTAGACTCCAGTCATAACAGTAAATAGTGATTTAGTTTCATTTATATCTGGATACTCTGTGATTTAGTTTCTTTTATATCTGGATACTCTGAGATTTAGTTTCGCTTATATCTGAATACTCGGCGCATGCCACATTTTGAATAATACTCCTTGAAGTCCTCAGAATTGGCTTTCTCACAATACACAATTAGCTTCGTTAGACACGAGTGATTGAAATAAGTTGAAGATGTGCTGATCGGTACAGCTGCGTTTCGTGGATAGATTTAGCAGACACTCCTACGCTGATATAATGAAATTTCACTGCTTTTGTTGAATATTCTGTACTGTGATCTTATTATGCGTGGAATATAATTGCTATTCTCTCCTCTCACTATAGTTTGCTGTTGATCAAAAAGTACTTGACAGAATAAATAATGTAAAAGCTTTATATTGCGTACAGCGGCTGATTTGTTCGACTAAACCCCTTAATAACATATACCAGAATAGCCACAGTTCAATGACTAGAACTAATAAGACATATATGAATAAAAGACGCGATATTTTATCCTATGATCCATTGATTTCTGTTGGAGCAATGACCTTCCGTGTGCTACATAATAAAAGCAATAATAAATGTTACCAACACAAATATAATACAAGAAATATATGGAGTTGTCGGTTGTCATGAAAAGGTTACAGCAATGTTTTTTAGAAAAGCCAAAGAAGATGGCTGTTAGTAAATATCTTTTTTTCTGACTGCCTGGTAGATTGGTTGTCTGGCTCATTGGCTGAGTGAGTTATTGCTTGATGGATTGGCTAGTTGCTAGGATGACAAGTATATGCATGATTAATTGAAGCTTTTCGTAAAAATTGTAAAGAATTGTCATAGGAACAAAATGACACAAAAAGCAAATACAAATACTCAGAATAAACACACACAAAAGATGTTTCTTCATTCTTTTAGAAAAAAAAAACGATATAAAGAAGTCAAAAGTTAAAATATACAGGTTTCATTTTAAAGAAATGTCTATCAAAGAAAAACATAGAAAAGATAAAACGATGTGAAAACACATATATTTCTTACATATCATCTTCTCTCTCTCACTCTCTCATTCTCCCTCTCTCTCCACTTTCATTCTAGAAATTATCATCACCATCATCATCATCATCATCATCATCATCATCATCATCATCATCATCATTATTATTATTATTATTATTATTATTATTATTATTATTATTGTCTTTATTTTTCCTGTGATTGCTGTAGTTGGTGTTGGTTTATTTACTGTACATGTATGTATGATGCACGTACTTATCCATATCTATCTTTGTATCTATGCATGTATGTATCTATCTATCTATATGTGTGTATATATATATATATATATATATATATATATAT
>NC_068992.1:13104048-13105386 GCF_001194135.2 Octopus bimaculoides
GCTCCTATTGCAATTTGTTACGTTCTAGTGTTTTGTGTAGGGGGTGGGTAAGATTAGTACTACTATTATTATTATTATTATTATTATCATTATCATTATTGTTATAATAATAATAATAATAATAATAATAATAATAATAATAATAATAATAATTATTATTATTATTATTATTATTATTATTATTATTATTATTATTATTATTATTAGTAGTAGTAGTAGTAGTAGTAGTAGTAGTAGTAGTAGTAGTAGTAGTAATAGTAGTACTTGTTATCATCACCGTCATCACAATAGTATTCATCATCTTCGTAACCATAGTCATCGTACTCATCCCCATCAACTTCATGACTTCTCATCATGTTAACACCGATACTATGAATGCATATACAGAAGCAGATTCGAACTCATACACACATAAATATATACTTGTGTTATAGCGTTTTACTGATTTTCTGTTATTTATTTATTTATTCATTCATTTATTTTACATTATTTCGTATCTCGGAAAAATGTTTTAATTTACGTTGGTTTCAATATATATATATATATATATATATATATTACTATTATTGTTGTTGTTGTTGTTGCTGTTGTTATTATTATTATTGTTGTTGTTTTTGCTATTATTATTATTATTATATTTATGTTTATGATTTTCCAGATCGATCATTGGAACAGAAAGCGTGCACGGCACAATTTCATTTATTCCTTGTCCTCAACAACATCACAACCATTACCATCAACAGTATCACCACCATCGTCGTCATCCCCATAATTCATCATCATCATCATCATCATCATCATCGTCATCATCATCATCATCATCATCATCATAATCATCTTCATCATCATCATCTTACACCTGCTCAGTTCATGGTACTAGGTTATTTCGGAATCCTTATTGGAGTGTGTGTCTGTGTATAGCAAGAGAGAGAGAGAGAGAGAGAGAGAGAGAGAGAGAGAGAGAGGGAGATAGATAGATAGATAGAGAGAGAGAGAGAGAGAGAGATGGAAAGAAAGGAACAGAGAGATAGAATGAGAAATTGTGTGTACATACGTACATGTATGTGCAGTGCCGCAAGTGCTGGGGTCTGTTAATCTTTGGTTTAAATTTTAAATGTCGTATGTTGAAGGGGAGTGAACATTTCTTGAAGATTATGTGCTAAAGCACCACTTGTATATCTGTGTGTGTGTGTGTGTGTGTGTGTATGTGTGTGTGTGTGTATATGTGTGTGTGTGTGTGTGTGTGTGTATGAATATTTTTGCCTGTGCATGCCAGAAAGAAAATACATGTAGCACTAATTATACACATACGTATATATACATATATATATATATATA
>NC_068992.1:13105473-13108265 GCF_001194135.2 Octopus bimaculoides
TTTAAATGTCGTATGTTGAAGGGGAGTGAACATTTCTTGAAGATTATGTGCTAAAGCACCACTTGTATATCTGTGTGTGTGTGTGTGTGTGTGTGTATGTGTGTGTGTGTGTGTATGTGCGTGTGTGTGTGTGTGTGTGTGTGTTTAGAGTGGGAGACAAATTGAGGAAGGGAGTAAGTGAGAAATTAAATGTAAGTGAAGTGAACAGAGACTAAGAGCTGTTCTGTAAACGAATGAAAGTGCCGCATTTTCCATTTTTGTAAGCGGAAAACAGAAAAGAAATAAACGCAAGATAACACAGGAAGCACAAGAAGGAAAGCTCCTCCCATGATGTAGATCTTTAAGAAAAAGTAAGAAAACTCTAATTGTCAGAGAGAGATACATAGAGGAATATAAGAAAAAAACATTGAGAGAAAGAAAGATTGCGATAGAGATGTTAAATAGAGAGAATATATGAGTGATTATGAGACATAGAGAGAGAAAGAGGACAAGAGAGAATTAAAAGGAAAATGTGTACAGTAACGTAAACGAAACAATAATGTAGATAGGTTAAGAGGAATGTTATGTTTAACTGCATATACGAAGTAAAGTGAAATGGTGCCATTTGAAAATCTTTTTTCAGGATAAAGATTTTTAGAGATTCAGGACTTGAGGCTTCAATCCATTAAAAGTATGAGAAAGTTTTCTCGGTAGAACTAAGAATCTCATCACCCTACATACCAAACCCATCACTTCTACGTCAATATCGTTGATTTTGCTATTGTGGTTTTTATAATTTATCAAAATCGTCAACGTTGTAGTAGTTGTGGTGGTGGTGGTGGTGGTGGTAGTGGTGGAACGCGTGGTGGAAGGCATGGTGGTTTTGTGGTTGTCGTCATCAGCATCATCATCATGTTTTCATCATTGTCACTAATGGTAACTCGCTAGCAGAATCGCTTGCACACCGACAATGTGTGTCGCGGCATTTAGTCCTGAGTTTAAATCCTGTGAGATCAACTTTCCCTTTCATCCTTTCGCTGTCGAAAAAGTTGGTACCAGTTGGGTACTGGGGTCGACGTAATTGATTAGTTGCCTCCCACCAAATGTTAGGCCTTGTTATTATTGTAGAAAGAATTATTAATAACATTACCATCATCTTTTCCTCATAATACTGTCGTCTTCTTCACCACCATCCTCTTCATCCTCAAAATTTCCATCAACTGCACCAACACCAACACCAACACCAACACCATTATTATCATTCAAGTTGTTTTGATAGTCGTCGTCTTCGTCAATGTCGTCCTCATGTTTAGTTTCTTCACAGTCGCCCGCAAAATTGTCGCCAACGTGATGTCTGTGATGATGACTGTGACGACCACCAAGGATGACAATGGTGCCAGTACTAATGTTGATTAATATGAAGATAATATTGACAATGAAAATATATTGATAATATTCATCATTATCAAAAACACTATCGCCATCACCAACTTCCTTCTAAGTAAAAGACTCGCCCTCAATACCTTCATACTCACAATTATGCACAAAAGTAGGTTCGGCAACAGCCTCAGTCGAGCATTAAGCAAGATATACAAAACGTAGATGTGATTAATATTTTGTTCATTGTTCCTTTTATTATTGTTATGCGTATTATTTAAGAAATAGAAGTGGTTATTCTTGTTTTTCATCCTTTTGTTCGGGGATTACTTTGCGTTGCAGCTTTAAGCCATCATTACAGAAAACGGTAAATGGAATTGTAAAGCAAAGTAAGAATATCTAAAAACTTTGTAGAATCGGCAATAACAGAATGACAAAACTTCACTCATATATATATGTATGTATGTGTATAAGCATATATTCATATATACGTACATGTATATATACACACACATGCATATATGTGTACATATATATATGTATATATATATATACATACATGCATTTATATAAGTATTACCTGTGTGTATATATCTGTGTATATATATATGAGTGCGTGCGTGTTTGTGTGTGTGTGCAGACATGGCGTATTACGAATGAATAAAGTCACATAATCGAATGTATCGAATGGGAAAGAGAGTTCCATGAATGAGGTACTCCAAAACCATCGGAAGAAAGTGGGGTCCGTGTGAGCGAGCAGTAAAGCAAACAGTCAATTCAATAAAAACAAAACACAGAGAAAAAGAAAAAAAACAAACAAACGTTTGGACGTGGCAGAAGAAAAGTATTAATAAGACACTCAGAGAAGAGAAGGAATACGTTTCGAGCCTATGCTATGCCTATGCTCTTCTTCGGAAACAGGGAAGTTCAAGACAAAGGACAAGATTCGCCAACAGTCACTTGCTGTTTCCTTTTTAAAGTAAGTGACCGGATGTGGGAATGAAGAGAAAATGCTTTCTGGAACAGGAGAGTGCGACAATGTTCAGTACGCGTGTGGTCACGCACATATGTGTGTGTGTGGTAGCGTGTGGTATGTGTGTGTGTAGTAGCATGTGTATGTACGGAAGCGTGTGTGGCAGTTACTGTGTATGTTTGCGCAGCAGCGTGTGCGTGTAGTAGTAAGTGTGTATGCGAGTGTGTGTGTGGTAGTGTGTTGTAACGCATATATATATACGGAGTAGATGGAGCAGGGACAACTGAAGAAGGGTAATATTCTTTATGTTGCATGTCTCCTTTCTCTGTGGTTTTTTTTTTCGTTGTTCGAAAAAAAAAAGTTCCTTTTCTGTCTTCGTCTTTATGCTTTCGTTTCTCATTGTGTCGATATGTACATATATGTATGGATATATGCATATAATTATATTTTATTTATGTTTGTA
>NC_068992.1:13110046-13110788 GCF_001194135.2 Octopus bimaculoides
TATAAATGTATATATAAATTGTATATGCATAGATACGTCTTTAATGTGTGACTGTTCATATGTCGATGCATGCAAAGCTATAAAACTTTATGTAAATCAGTGTTTATATGAATATCTGTATGTGTAACAATTTTGTCTGCTAGGTTCTCTTCTTATTTTTTTCTTAACTTTCTTGGTGTCTTACAATTTGTTTTCTTTCATATTCTTTCGAATTGTTTTCTCAGTTTTTGTTGTTTAACAAATGATGAAGAGATTAGGTACGTTGTATAGGTGTAGAGAATAATAGATTTTGCTTCAGGCAACTCATGGTATTGAAATGGTCATTAACAAGTTAGATTTACCTTATTAAATTCCCGTTCACATAGAAATGAACTTACTTGCATACATACATATAATTATATACTTACATACGTATATATGAATATAGAATTCACAAGCATACGTGAAAGCATTCACACTTATACATATCTATAAACAAACATACATAGAAATCATCTTTCACAAATGCACTTACTTCAGACTTATTATCAGACTAGTAGTGCAGGAACGTGTGATTATTCAACGAAAGATTTGTGTGTGAGTGTGTGTATGTGTGTGTATGTGTGTGTATGTGTACGTGCCTGATAGTAGGTATTGTTTTTATATATATATGTACATATGTATGTACATACACACACACACACACACACACACACACATATATATATATATATATATATATATATATATATATATATATATA
>NC_068992.1:13112033-13112435 GCF_001194135.2 Octopus bimaculoides
TATATATATATATATGTGTGTGTGTGTGTATATAATGTATATATGTATGTATGTATGTATGTATGTATGCATGTGTCATTATATGTATTTACAAAGATAGAATTTATATAGTGAGTGAGATTTCAATGTTATAGTTTGTATAGTTTCTGAAGCCGGTATTAGCATTCAAATTTATAGTTCGTGGCTGGTTTTCGAGACTGTTATATTATTCCGTCTCCGCTGATGTATGTAAAGATTGCTGAAACCTTTCCGAATATAGTTTGACCTAATTCTTACAAATTTCCCAGATGAGTATCTTGTACATCACGTGTATCATTTCATATGCACACGAACCCAAATACATAATTAGGTGTATATCTGCATGTGTGCATATCTATACCTGCATATATATATATATATATA
>NC_068992.1:13112462-13114001 GCF_001194135.2 Octopus bimaculoides
CTTATGGGTGTGCGTGTGTGTGTGAGAAAGAGAGGGAGAGATTATGCGTGCGTGTGCGGCCAATTCCTTTCAACTTCCATTGAGATTTAAGCGTATCAACTTGGCGATCTACTTTACTTTTCAACGCATGAATACCTCAGTCACTCATCTCTCAATCACGCTTTCACGATGATCGCCTTCTAAAAAAGCAACCGATCCAACACCAAGCTTGATTGCTTGCAGTGATTCTTCTACATTTATCGGGTCATCTTCTCTGTCTATTACGTTCCCTTTGCCGTCTGTATATCCGCGACCCAGACTTTGAGATTCCAAAACAATAGATGGCCGTCTCTCCACCGGACTAGGATAACCCAGCCTATCGTAACAGTCGCCGCCCTAAACAGAGTCTGACAAATTGACTGCATCTCTGCAATTCCATCCTTCACACGACCCACACATATCACAGCTTCTGCCATGTCTTTTCCATCACTCTACCCTACCGTTTTTATATCCCAACAAGCACGAGAGGATGATGATGAAATCTCGACATGTGAACACCTTACAAAAATGCATATTTAACCGACATATCTTATTTTTTTATAAAATTTACATTGCTATTTCTTCACCTAGTTTTATTCCTCTCTTACATTCAGGGGAATCTCTTGATGATTTATATATGTATAACGTGGTAGTATTATTTCTTGATACCTTTAAAATACGATATTTCGCGCACTTCATTTGAATCATGTATCTTAGAATACATAGCCACTTGATATAAAAGGTAAATATAATAATAACATTTTTTCCTTTTATTTAAAGGCGTCTTCCTTTAAAATATTATACTATAGATATTATCTTCGTTTAGCCAAAGTCATTCAATTCTGTCATTATATCGTACATCACTCTTAATTATTCTACTGGGGCAGTTTTAAATTATTCCCATAAGACAATTAGAATCTATCTTATAAAGCAATTTATCTAATATTATATTATATATTTTTCCGGCTCATTATCTATTTGTACAATTTTTATTATCGAAAAGAATCCCATAAATATATGCACTCATATCTTCGCTTAAATCCGCCTTACCAATCGCCAATATTGTAGTCGCTTCTTCTGCATTCCCGAAGAGCCACATTTAATAATAGAAATTATTTTCCTTTCCAATTATATTTAATAACTTAGTATTACTAAAACAATTCTCCCCATTTATTCCATTATGGATTAATCCAGTTAGCAACATTTAATCATGCTCCGTTGTAATCGCCCTCAACGGTACCTGACTACAATATTTAAATTATCTCGCTTGCTATTTCATAAATTCCATTCCAATATTACCAGGCTTTCTTAAATCATTGCTTTCAAATTTCTATCGTCGATCCTTCACATTTACATTAGTGGCGTACTTTCGTGTAGTACATACGCACACAAAAGTGTATATATATGAGCGTGTGTGCTTGTGTGTGTGCCTGTGTGCGTGTAAGTCTATAGGCATTTATGTTTATGCAACAGAGACATGTATGTAAAATATATATAGATATGTATATATGTGTAATGCCT
>NC_068992.1:13114160-13114693 GCF_001194135.2 Octopus bimaculoides
TATATATATGCATATATACATATACACATATATACTTCTGCATATATAAATATATATGCATGTATGTATATATGTACACGTTATTAAATACCATATGAGTGTGTTGATGTTTGTGTTACTCTGTGTTTGTGTGCGTAATTGTGTATAGTTCGTGATGCATTTCTGTCATCCGTATTTCGTAATGATTATTAAACCAATATGTTCTAATGTGTTAGGAATAATAAGAAAGACAAGATCTTAAGACGCAGAAAGAAGTTTCGCTTAAACGTTAAGGTGTGATGTTAAGTAGACAAACCGGTCTGTCATATGTTATTAGAATAAGCCGGCTTCTTGAAAGATACCTAATAAAATTCCTAATGTCGACAATATGAAAGCATCAGCAAGAAATATACGCAGATATATTTTCTGTGTGTGTTTGTGTGTGTGTATGTATGTATGTATGTATGTATGTATGTATGTATGTATGTATTTATATATGCATGTATGCATGTATGTACGTATGTATGTACATATATATGTATATATATATATAT
>NC_068992.1:13115876-13126376 GCF_001194135.2 Octopus bimaculoides
TATATATATATATATATATATATATATATATATATATATATATATATATATATATGCGTATATACATACATATATTCGCACAAGCATATATATTTATACATATACATATATATATGTGCGTGTATATATATATATTTATATATATATTGGCTTAAATATCTAAATTATAGGCTAAAATATCTAAACTATAGGCTTCAATTTCGAAATAGGCAAGAATAACTAAACTATAGGCTAAAATATGGAAACTATAGGCTAAAACATCTAAGGTGTAGGCGAAAATATCTAAAGTATATGTATATATCTAAAATATAGGCACCAATATCTAAGTATAGGCTAAAATATCGAAACAATAGTCTAAAATATCTAAAGTATAGGCTAACATATCTAAAGTATATTCTAGAATATATAAGATCTCTATCTAAAATACCTAGTCGTGTGCTACCTCAAAAGCTTCGTACTTGCAGTGCAAACCAACGTAAGTCAATGACACACAACTTCACTCATTCACTTCATCTCTCTTTCTCACCCTCTTTCTCTCTCACGTACACATACACACACACACGCACACACACACAAACACACACACACACACACGTCCATTTCATATATCTTTCAATTTCTGCTCTCTGCAAATAACATTTTTACGGATACAACTGCTTACACAAATTGGGATTAATGTATAATTTCCTTCTATGCTCATAATTAAATAAATGTTTTAATGATTAGATAGACGTCTAAAAGAATAGCTGTCAGAAACAGACTACGTACAGATTCTTTCTTCACAACTCCTGAAGCCATTTTCTGACAGGTGGGGTGGTGAAATCTTCATACAGCTATAGGCTCCAATCGAAACAGGGGACCCGAAATGATACGGTTGAGAAACGCTGTTATAGATTATGCCCAACCGAAAACGATCACGGTCACACCATCCAAACAGACCGGGTGAAACCGGGTTTAGCTGCTAGTGATATATATATATATATATCTATACATATATATTGGCCTAGTGGTTAGAGTATTGCACTTACCAGTGCAAAATCGTATTTTTAAATTCCAGGACCTGTTGGTGTCTTATGTTCTTGAATAAAACACATGATGTCGGGTTGTTCTGTGATCACTTGGCCACCTGATATGTGATCCACCGCACATTTGATGAGACGACGTTAGTTTCATGGTAGAAGTGAGCTAGTGTAAAGAACAAGCTTCAGATATTATAAAGAATCCATTTTTTGCAGGAAGTTCAGCAAGTAATAGCAGAACCGTCGTTCTTGAAGTGCGGAAAACTACCATCATCATTTTAATGACAGCTCGTATTCCATTTCCAGAATTGAAATTAAGATTCATTAATAAACAATAAAATTGCCAATAAACGCAAATAATATGGCAGAAAATCACCATCAAAACCATGCTCTAGTGTTTATATAGGACATGATCTCATTCATTACCGTTTTGTGGAGGCGCAATGGCCCAGTGGTTAGGGCAGCGGACTCGCGTTCGTAGGATCGCGGTTTCGATTCCCAGACCAGGCGTTGTAAGTGTTTATTGAGCGAAAACACCGAAAGCTCCACGAGGCTCCGGCAGGGGGTGATGGTGAACCCTGCTGTACTATTTCACCACAACTTTCTCTTACTCTTTCTTCCTGTTTCTGTTGTACCTTTATTTCAAAGGGCCAGCCTTGTTACACTGTGTCTCACGATAAATCTCCCCAAGAACTACGTTAAGGGTACACGTGTCTGTGGAGTGCTCAGCCACTTGCACGTTAATTTCACGAGCAGGCTGTTCCGTTGATTGGCTCAATTGGAAACCTCGTCGTCATAACCGACTGAGTGCCAGTCATTACCGTTTTAAATTTTATCGGAAATAAATTAGGTTTCTATATACAAGTTGGGTGTTGATGTGTTTCAGTAATTACAATATTTAATTCTGCGACTATGACTATTTTACCAACATCTGCTGGTCATTATTTGCGAATTTTAGGAAAGTGTATAATCTACATAATCCGCCCCAGTATTTCATTGTGCATAACATGTACGTCACCAGTAGCATGAATTGTGAGGTGAATTTCGGGATGCTTGAACATAACACATATGGTTAGATAACTACACCCTGCAAGGCATTTCATGGAACTTTATATTGATTCTCTCATCCACTAGAAATTCTTTCTATTATAATTGAAATTTCTCACTTTGGGACAAAATTACGCATTTTCAATTCGGGGATAAAATAAATTAAATCGGCTTCAGCTATTTGATATTTTCTTACTTAAGACGGTAGAGAAAGAATGAAACACTCAATCAGCCTGCTGGGGTTTCGATTTAGTATGTAAAGGGGCAACAGCGAAGGTCTCTGTAATGTTGTGCTAAATGTTCTAAAATTTTAGTTCTACATATCATTTTACACTGTGATTAAAATATGAAGTTGATCACAGAGAAGGAGTATAAGTAATCGCAGTGCTACCGCAAAACATTTTGTGTGCAGCAGTTTTTTAATATCAATTATTCAACACTAGATGAATAATTAGATTAATCTATAATGCAAAATATACTGCAAATGATGGAGATCAAATATTAAATGGATTCACAAAATAGATAAAAAAGGCGAGTGGAGATGTTTTAGCCTTTATGTTATAACCCTATACATTCTGGTTGAAATCAGGTTGAAATTTATCATTCTTAGAATCGAATACATGAACATATAATCCTTTCTACCGGAGGCAGAAGGCTTCGAATTTGTAGGGAGGGGACTAGTCAATGACATCGACCACAGTGCTTCACTGGTACTTAATTCATCGAAACTGAAAGGATTAAAGGTACAGTCGACCTCGGCTGAATTTTAACTCAGAACGTAGCGACAAGCAAAATGGCGCTAAGTATAAAGTCCGGCGCGCTAACGATTCTGCCAGCTCGTCGACCTGTTCATGAATATATAATACGATCTTGTTAATACTAGATTCAAATGTTGGCACAAGGCCAGCAGTTTCGGAGGAGGGAGTAAGTCGACTGCATCGACCCCGTTGTTCGAGTGGTACTTATTTTATGAACTCCGAAATGATGAAAGGCTAAGTTAACCTCAACGGATTTAGGACTCAGGACGTAACGGCGGACAAAATACCGTCACGTATTGTGCCCGAGGTGCTCACGATTCTATCGTCTTCACGTTTCTACCAGATCACCGCCAACACGATTCTACCAGATCACCGCCAACACGATTCTACCAGATCACCGCCAATACGATTCTACCAGCTCACTGCCTTCACGATTCTACCAGCTCACCGCCAACACGATTCTACCAGCACACCGTCTTCACGATTCTACCAACTCACCGCTAACACGAGTCTACCAACTCACCGCCAACATGATTCTACCAGCTCACCGCCAACACGATTCTACCAGCTCACAGCCTTCATGATTCTACCAGCTCACCGCCTTCACGATTCTACCAGCTCATCGCCTTCACGATTCTACCAGATCACCGCCAACACGATTCTACCAGCTCACCGTCTTCACGATTCTACCAGATCACCGCTAACACGATTCTACCAGCTCACTGCCTTCACGATTCTACCAGCTTACCGCCTACACAAATGTACCTGCTCCTCACCTTCCTGATTCCACCAGCTAACGGCATTCACGGGCTTCTTAATATTCCTGTAAAACTTGATGTATGAGAGTGTAATAATAGTAAAAGAGCAACATATAACGGTGTAGAAAAATATGAAATAGGAAGTTCTGCATAAAGAGAGGACGACTTAAAAATAAACTCCGTTGGCAGATGTTAAACTTCACATGGATAATACTTAATATTTCGTTTCAAGACTCATTATATACTACTAGACACATTATAACTTGCAATAGATCGGACATCCTTAGCAGGTTATCGTAATTCTACTACAACTTTCGGACACTCAATAATTTTCGACACAACAAACGTTGAGAGCTAGGAATAAAAAGACTAACCACAATATACAGTATAAATCTCAATTGAACAGCATGGCCAAAGCGTATGTTGTTAGAGCCAAGTATGTAACCAAAGAACATAAATATTAAAGAAAATCAGCCAATATCAAGTGAAAAACGAATTCAATATTGAAATTTAGAAAGTTCTCTCTCACCTTTGATCAGAGGAAACTGAACAGTTCACAAGGAATTGGGTTTAATAAAATTAGCGTTTATTTATTTTTTATCTGTCTCTCACTCTCTCCGCACACATACATAGGTAATATATATACGCACATACGAATACACACAACACACACCTATCTGTGTGTGCATATATGTATTTATGTATCCATATATATATATGTATATGTGTGTGTATATATATATATATACATACATATATATGTATATATGTATATATATATTTGTGTGTGTGTGTGTGTGTGTGTGTGTGTGTGTGTGTGTGTGTGTGTGTGTGTGTGTGTGTGTGTGTGTGTGTGTGTGTGTGTGTGTGTGTGTGTGTGTATTGAATGGCTACTGTACAACGGAAAGAAAAGTCGAAAACCAATCTTGCTATAATTAATATCATTGATATGATTAATAATATAAAATGCGTCTTAGGGCCCGGAATTGGCAAAAATTCTGTAGCAGCGAACTAAATAACAGATAAATAATAATATTTTTTCATTAGACACAATGCTAAGAATATATTTTTTTATCGTAAAAGAAAACAGTCGACTGAATAGAATGGCAAATTATATTATCGAGCTGAAGGCAAGACAGAGAAAAATGTGTGACTTCAAATACGTTTTTATATTCAGAATGTAAATGTGGATTTTGTCACATGTACATACGTATATACATGCATGCATACATACATACATACATACATACATACATACATACATACATACATACACTGTTATACAGGCGTAATCGCACAAGAATTGGATTTTTTTCCCGTTATCTTCTTGGTCAAAAGTCTCTACATCATCGTAGCTACCTCTCTAAAACTTTTGTCGACGTGGGATTGAAGCATAAAGGATATCTCCTAAACAATGATGGTAATCTTAAATACCTTTATATTTAATGTCATAAAATGAACCTCCATGACTGAGAGATATAACTATTTTACGACAAAGTAAATTAACATTTATCTTCCTACTTCCTGGTATTCCTTATCTTATGCTTTGACTTTAAAGAAAATTTTCTGATATTCTCGAATTCGCTATTTCAGAGTTGGTTTCATAATGTTGTTTTCGTTATCATACAAAATTAAGTAATGTTTTGATGCTTAAAGGATTATATATGTATGTATGTATGTATGTATGTATGCATGTATGTATGTATGTATGTATGCATGTATTTATGCATTATGTATGTGTGTAAGTATGTATGCATTATGGCCAATGCCCCCTGACTGGTTCCCGTGCCGGTGGCACATAAAATGCACCCGTTACACTCTCGGAGTGGTTGGCGTTAGAAAGGTTATAGAGCTGAAGTAATATTGCCAGACCAGATTGCAGCCTGGTGCAGCCACTGGTTCTCCAGTCCCAGTCCTGGTGATGATGATGAAGAGGATGATGATGTATGTATGGATATATATATATATATATATTATAAGGTTTTTAACTTTTAAATTTTCATATTCAAAAGAGACATAGACTTCAAATTTGATATATCGATTTATTCACCACTCTATGTTAACATTTCTGTGCCAAACTTATCCAGTGACTGGTCCATTGGATTTAGACATTTGGCACTTCTTCAGGAAAATTATATATATATTCTCTGGAAAATTATATATATATTCTCTGGAAAATTATATATATATATATATATATATATATATATATACATACATTAGTTTTCTTGGTAGAGTTTTAGCAATGGTGTCCTGTACTTTGAATTGGCTTCTTCGTCAAGCGGGGAGGCCTCGTTCTACGATTACTAAACTAACTATTAATAAATCTCTGAACGAGGTATAAATAGCTGCACGATGTTATCGATTCGGATAATGTTTGATACCCTCTAATTCACACACATCCATTTTTCTAACGTAGTGTATATTTACTTCCAAGTAAACAGAATTTACTTCTAGGCCATGGATATATCGTTTATCGAGAACCAGACACTCGGTGATGATATAGTCGTTTATGTCTTTAAGTTGGTTCCATAGTTTAGATTTAACATTAGCCTTTTGCTTTTTTATCGTTTTTGGAAGGTTTTTGCGTATATCTATTTTTTGTGAAGTTACAATTATCCTTTTCGTTGTTCCCATTAGTGCGGAACTTTTGTTTACTTTCGTATTGACAGAGGTAGTCTGCCAACTCTTGCAGAATACTAACCATGATAGATTTTTGTCTTCCTTCGTTTAATATTATTGTCACTTTGCTTTGATTTTTAATGAGCTTTGTTTAACATTTCTGTTATTTTGTCTTTATCTAACTCCTTCTCCAACGGTTTTATTAGCTTCTAGTTTATACAAAGCTATGTTGTTATGTGTACATGAATCTGTTGGTTCTTTGATTCGCTAAGCTTGTTAATTGACAGTCCCAGTCAGAACAAAAAATACAGAGGGCAGGGAAAAGGAAAATGATTGTTGACAGAAACAGAGTCTGTGAAAAAACCATTCACTAATGTGGATAACACTGGTTTTTCATCATCTAACATTTTTCCTGCATTGTTATTGATATTTCCTGATTTGAATTGATTTGATTGATAAACTGACGTTGTATTGGTACTGGTTTGCTTATCAACAGTATTTTGTCTATCCAGGATTTCAGAAAATTGAATTAGATATTGGTTCACCGATTAGTGGTACCTGACATAACTGTGTATGTTTATAAGTTCGCTTCGTAACTACATTACTCTGGATTAGATCTCACTGCACACACATTCTACAACTGAATTATATCAGTTAAGAACAGTCTAACTTTCGCGGCTCGTATTTAACACTCCCATGGAGAATATTCTTCGTGGTTAGACAGAAAATTTTAAAGTTTAACACAAACACCTGTCTCAAAGTTTACTCTAATGTACACATTCCAGTGACCAAGTCACATACGGCCAATTATTGGTTTTAACTTAGCCGCTAACTTTCAATCTCACTCTCTCTCTCACTCTGTCACTGCTAAAGCATTTCCTAATTCCCATAACATTCTATTATATTTGCTCTTTTTCTGTAAGAAGCATTTTGCACTATTCATTTTCAATCCTCAAACACCTAACGTACAACACATCTCTTATGTTCCATGATCACGAGATCAATAGAATCTTAATTCTTTTATCGTTTTACGATTCCTAGAGCAATTCGCGACCTCATTATGAGTAGCCTCCAATAACAAAATCTCAACCTGTTGCCTTTGCCTTCATCCCTCCTCCTCTTCCTGTTGTTCGCAACATCATCATCGTTGTCATAATAATAATAATAATAATAATAATAATAATAATAATAATGATAATAATAATCCTGTCTCTTTCCCTTCGATTGTGAAAGAAACAGGTCATGTTCGATACAAGACGTTGAGTGTCACATTGTTTATGAGACTATCATCTTGATTCATATTTCTTTGGATTGACTCCGCAATGGCAAGCAAATCTAATCTATTTATTTGGACTTCAATAATTTCTGTCGGGCGATTGACAGTATAATCCATTTTCGATTAAAATATTAAATGGAACGCAATTAAGACAGTATTGGTCACATATTGATTCCGAAATTGCTCTGAAAATGGCTCAGTGATTTTTTTATTTACTTTGCACATATTTATAAAACTGTATATGTTGAGTTAATAAAGCCTTTTATTTCTAATTTATGCATGATTTGTACACTAAACTCGTATGATTTATACATGATTTGTACGTTGAACTTATTGTTGAACTATTTTATGTTCATTGACAGTGATTTGGAAGTAAAGAATTTGATTTAGTAGGTGGTGTTAATTTTAAATTATTTGATTGATACACATTTATAATTGGTCAATTTTAGTGTTAAAGTATATAGTAAAATATTTTACTACATAGTTCCAATAAAATAGCTGCTAGTTATAACGCTAGCTACAATCTTGCCTCTATACAAATCTACTTCGTTGCCATGCTACCATTATTTGATAATGTGATAGTTCGCTTTCATTTTAGTAATGCTGACAACAACAATTTAAGAATATATTTTGCGATTTGTGTAATTATAGCCGTCATTGTAAATTAATATATTTTACTTTCGAAACGAACCGTGAAAATGCTATGCATTTGGAAATTGGTGTTTGTAAGAGAACATGTACATAATAAAATAGGATAATAAATGAAAATATGTGTATGTAGAAATAAATTTAAGCATACATAAACAGATGCATAAAACATATTTATACAAGTTTAATACCTATTATATTTGTATATTCCATATGTGTGTGTTTGCGTGTGTGTATATATGTGTCTGTGGGTATGTGTGTGTTTGTGTCTATGTCTGTTAGTGTAGACATTGTGATTATCATCAATGTTGTGTTTTCGTCCTTTACCCTCTTTCTTCTTTTATTTCTTTGTATTTTCTTCACAATCGTCCCTTCATCATCATCATCATCATCATCATCATCATCATCATCATCATCATCATCATCATCATCATCATCATCATCATCATCTTTCATTCTTCTTCTCTTCATCAACATGCTCACCACCGTCATCAGCATCTAAGTCAGCTTCTTCTTCTTCTTCTTCTTCTTCTTCTTCTTCTTCTTCTTCTTCTTCTTCTTCTTCTTCTTCTTCTTCTTCTTCTTCTTCTTCGACACCGTCGTCGTCGTCGTCGTCGTCGTAGTCTCTTCATACTTGTTAACCTTCACAAACCTCTTTCCCTTATTGTAACTTCTACTACTACTACTACTACTACTACTACTACTACTACTACTACTACTACTACTACTACTACTACTGCTGCTGCTGCTGCTGCTGCTGCTACTGCTACTGCTGCTGCTGCTGCACCTACTACTATTACTGCTGCTGCTGCTGCTGCAACTACTACTACTACTACTACTACTACTACTACTACTACTACAACTACTACTACTACTACTACTACTACTACTACTACTACTACTACTACTACTACTACTACTACTACTACTGACATTATTGTTGCATGCTCTGCATCATTAACGTCATCAGCATCACAGTCCACATCATTATTCGTATTTACTCAGTGTCTTACTACCTGCATTCAACAATGTCAGGTGACGTCGCTGGTTGCCAACGTAAGTCTACATGCATGTGTGTTTTACCTGTTTGTACCAATTTATTTTAAAAACATATCGTTAGAAACAAAAACAAAAAGCAATTCCTAAAAATGTTAGAGAATGGATAGTGCGTTGTTAAAATATATGGAATGCTCTTAAAAAACCATGATTTCCCTAAAGGTAATTTATACTAGTGAAATATTACACTAGTAACTTATATAGCGATAGTCTTTCCCTCAATTCTAGTACGTTTATCTGTTTTGGTATTTGTACTTCTACTTATGTTTCTCTCTTCATTTTCTCTCCTTAATTTTGGTATATTTCGATTATACATCCCCACATGCACAGACCGACGAGAAGTGCTCAGCACAAGCATCAGATATAGTTTTATATGCAAATATATAGGCGCATATCGACCTCAATAATCACTCATGCGTAATTATATCAATCATTTCTGAAATTTAATTATATGAAAAGAAATATGCATGCATAAATGTTTGTCTGCAAAAGGTATGTATGTATCCACACGCAAGGAGACAGAGATACACGCACGAACAAGCGTACATACATAGATATTTGTGTATGTATGTATGCATGTATGTATACATGTATATATATACACAATCACATGTATATATATATACACACACACATATGTATATATACATATACACTCACACACACACATACACACACATACACACACAAACACATACACAAACAAATACAAATAATATTAGGAGGAAGCAGGAAAGATAAATTTATTTATAAGTGTGGTTGCAAGTGTAATTTCATGCAAACGTAAATTCATACCGAAAACGAATGGGGAAACCACGAATGGCTCAGAAACCGGACGTAATCCTCGGTACCGTATTCCTCACTGCGAGGGGAGTGGATAACAGTGACAATTCTAGAGCTAATAGATGGTGGAACTCTGCTATGATCTAATCTATAAATACATTTAAAAAATTCTACTAAAACAGTTGTTGTAAATGTTATGTCTAACTTGTTTTTTTTTTATTGCTATGTGCATCTGGAACCAACCCTGTGCTGGATTTGTGACTTAAATCGGATTTGGGACTTCAATATCTCAATACATGCACTATACTACCAACACATGATATTTCGTGATGATCTTAGCTCACTGTGTATCCTATTGCATGGTACTTATCCAGTCCTGTCGTCCTGTGTTCCGTTGCACGTTGATTCCGATTAAATTCTGTAACTAATCTCACTCTCTCACTCTCTCTCCTTATGGGCGTATATATATATATATATATATATATATACACCCGTAAGGAAACAGAGTTCTTTTAACTACAACTATATATATA
>NC_068992.1:13127091-13132067 GCF_001194135.2 Octopus bimaculoides
ATATATATATATATATATATATACATATACATATACTCCACACGAGCATAGACACACGCCGAAACACGCAAACATACACTTTCGTATGTATAGGTTTATACATTTATTTGTATGTGAATGTGTGTGTGTATGTGTGTGTGTTTGTAATCGTATATGTTCAACTTTTTTTTTTTTTGGCTTCCATTTCTTTGAAATGTATCATACCGTCACATTGAATGTCATTTATATTATTTTCTGGAACTGTGGTTAAGAAAAATTAAAATTGTTCTAACAGTCTTTCTTCTGCTATTCTTTGTAACCTGACAACTTATTAAGGAGACATGTTGGAAAGCAAGATTCAAAGTTATTCATAGAAATTTAGCACAATCGACCAAAATATCTAGTTTTACGTAATACGAACTGGTTTGTGTAAACACATAAGAAATTTCGTAAAGTGCCATGCATTTTCTAACACAGAAAAACAAGGATTGATTTAAAAGAAAAACAGCAGTTTTATACGTCTCTTTCAACTTATTAACATATCTGATTTTTTTACTGTTCAATACTAAGCTAACCTTGATTCTACTGAGCTATGATTAATTTATTCTAACATTCACTATTTTGTGGTTTCACATATAGTACATATGGCACATATTTCATACTTGCCGAAGTAACTCGTAGAAGGGTACTGCAAGTATCACTGATATGTAAAATATATTGAATCTAATTTACTTTCATGTTTAATCCAAAAACTTGAAACCTGATCAACTAGAGCGCTATGGAAATACAGTGTTCTGTTTTTCTCTAAAATCATTAGATGTAATTTTAGTTCAATTTGGCTGTTATATCTAGTATGCCAAACGACCGATCTGATGATCCTGTGTTCGTTCGACATTTACTAGACGTCAAATGATTAAACTAATGCAGTTGATAATATCCAACCACTGAAAAATACTATGTGGTGCTAAAGAAATGCTCTTTCTTTTCTCAACGTGCTTTGTGAATGTAAATCAATAGCGCACGGCAAACAATGTGATGGGTTCGAATGCCGCTGTGAGCTGCGTGGATTTACAGTTGCTCTGGTGTATAAAATACGTGATAGTGTCGATCGAATGTAAAATAAAATTTTATAGACTTACTGCTGAAACATCACTTCTACATCAATTGTAGGAAGAGCAGTTAGGATAGACTATCACAGCGAAAATTATCGTGTCAAAGAATCCAGTTATGTCTCACATACTATCTCTCTCTTTCTTCCTTTCTTTCTTTCTTTCTCTCTTTCTTTCTTTCTTTCTTTCTTTCTTACTTTATTTCTTTCTGTCGTTCCTTCTTCCTATCTTTCTATCTTTCTTTCTTTCATTCTATGTTAGTGTGAATGTATTGAATGGGTGCGTGAGCGTGTGTACATACAACAAATATATATCTGTATATACGCGTGTGCGAGCGCGTGTGTGTGAGTTTGTGCCTGCGTGAGTGTCTGTGTGTGTGCGTGTGTGCGTGTATGTGTGTGTCTCTGAGGTGGGTGGTTCTGTGTGTTTGTGTGTGTCTTGCAAATAATATTCCGAATAAGATTATTTTGGAAGCAGTAACCTAAAATGTTAAGAAAATTGTAGTAATACTATTGTTATAAAATATGGACTGCAGTAGATACTATGCCCAGCTCCAGGTTTACTTGTCCGTTGTTTGACCTTAACCACTTAAGCATGTCTCTTGGGAGCTGACGATATGTCCATGTCTGACAACGAGCAGAAATTCACCCAGAGACCTCAAGACACGATAAGTTAGAAGTTCAAGTAGATGTTATGAATAGGGTGCCATATTTTTGGTTCTGCACAGAGTATTGTTCTAGAAAATGTCTGTTAAATCATAAAAAAAATTAGAAGTTTGTTTTGAAAGTAATCTTATTCTAAGATGACAGTCTGATGTTAAGATGTCCGTAAAAGGTTCTTGGTGAGGAAAATCGTTTTTGTAGTTGTATTGTATAAACTTTAGATTACAAGACAATGTGTTACCCATATTTACAGCTTACATTCGGCAAAACAATGTTAATCATGGCTGTTTATGATTTTAAGTTCTGTTGATTAAAACAAATCCACAACATAATTTTAGATTCTTTCGTATATAATGAATGGCCATGACTTCAGGCTACGGCACATCAAAGTTAACAGATGATGGGATCAATCTTATTCTACCGTGTTTTACTGTAGTTCGTCTCTTTGATAGAAGTGATATCCTAATTCGAGGAATGACACCAGACATCTAGAATGTTCTCAGCTGCTCATAGTTCTTTACTCCTCGGTGAGCACAAAAGGCAATATGCCAAAACTTGCGATCTCGCCTTTCATCCTTTCCTAGTCGACTAGTTGATCACAAGTTGACATAATCGATTGTCCCCTTCAGATCTAGATATCTGACCTTGTGTTAAAATTATAGAATAATGTGCTTTTGTTGTTGTTGTTGTTGTTGTTGTTGTTGTTGTTGTTGTTATTATTATTATTATTATTATTATTATTATTATTATTATTACTATTATTATTATTATTATTATTATTATTATTATCGATAGACCTTGTGCCTAGAGTAGAAAGGATTATTATTATCGATTTGATCATGTGATTTTTTTTAGACCCAAATCGCGAGTTGAAACCACCAACGTGTGGCCATTTGTGATTCTTTTATCATGCTCTCTCTTAGGATATTTGACGTTCTTAATAATCGATTTTTCGTCAATTATTCGAATTTCAATTCGTTACCCCAAGTAATGATTTTTTTTTTTTTCTGATAGTACGAAGACTTTCTCTACCAGTGGTTCAGCTCCAACAGTGATCCAAGTCAACACCATTTATCTTTTGATAATTTCTTCAGCTCATAGAAAATGTTGTTTGATTTGAAGAATCTTGAATTTATGCCGACCGGGTCTTTTCGAGAAAATTGTGTTGATAGTTTTCCATTGCTTGGCATCAATAGTAAAAAAAAAGCTACCCAGAGTATCAATTGATCACCACTCCCTAACTCTATTGAAATAGTTCGTTGTAATGGCAATTCAGATGTTATCTTATAGAGCAAAGCAGTAGGTGCTCTACCTCTAGGTGAGGAAAAACGGTGGTTATTAGCATGCATGTCTGGTGAATGTACCACAGCCGGATGATTTGAAGGTTTGCCACAAGTAGACCTTGTAGACAAAGCTCTATCTAACTATCGTCCAAGAATACAGGACAAAAGTAGTATTAGAATTTGCATAGAAATGGAACAAGCTTTGGGATTGTTACACAGTCTCTCAAATTGTTTAAAAATCACTAGAATGTTAAAGCATACACTGATTAGAGTAAAAACAATAATGACTTGTACATTGAATTTGTTAGGAAATAATAATGTAGCTTGCAGTGGTTTTTTGTGTACTGTATTCCATCCCTTATATTCCAGCATATTCTAGATGTAGACCTTCATGATGAGTCCCTGACGAAGTACGGTTCGATGGTGATGAACTCAATGTAATTACATGCCTGTGTGAAAATGTGATATTTGCAAAAAGAGCTTTCGAATTATACGTGTAATTTGCAACAAAAAAGCATGCAAGTATTTATAGGACTATTTCCCCAAAATAAGTACCGCAAACACGAAAAGAACTGTCCTTTTCTGGCAACACTATTCTATAAACTTGTAGTTTTCTCATGTAATAGAGTAATAGCAACAGATTAGTTCAGTTACTTTGTTCTAACATCCGATTCTTTTATCCCGCATTATTCCAATATCTACAGCTGTGGACCCATCGAGAAGAAAGGGGACCCTTTCATTGAATGTACTTGAAATTTCATCAATACCTAAGTTTGAGAAAGACAAAGTAGTGTTCATAATGCTTGATAGATTAATTCTGTCCTTGGGATAATAAAGGTTATACTTCTGTTGTTCTACCTCATTCTATGGGCGTATCTTCTTTTTCAAAACTCATTATTGACATCAGTCGTGAATTTGTTGCTAAGGCATTATTCTTGCAACCAACTTTGTGTTTAATACTAAATCTAATCTTCTATGATATTCCTTTTCAGATAATTTATCCATTTTAATTATTGTAGTCCTATGTACCTGTGCCTCTCCTTCTCAATCTCTGTCACTACTTTCACTTAAGGAACAATATCCTACGTGCTAGAACCACTTTCCCTGATTTCATTTTCATCATAAGCATTTAGATCTTTTTATCGCAAATTCAATTCCGATACATTTTTTTAATGAAAGAGCAGTTTTTACTAAAGCGTCCTCCTGGTTTTAACTCTTTAAATTTAAGAACACTTTCTACTCGTCCACATACAAAAGGTACTTCAATTTAAATTGTTTCTTTCCCAATTCATGCCCCAAATCCTGTCTTTCACCATAATGCCATTACTGATGTCACGCGCACTGAAAACAATATAGTTCAAGGAATATTTTCTTCAAAAGTATTTCAATGAATTTGAATTCTTCTCTGTAGCTGTCTTCACTTTTGACAATTCAGTATTCACGTGTGTGTTCTACTTGAGATAAGATTCGCTGTTAGTCTAAACCTTAACAGGTTCAGGCATTACATTCCCAACTACGTGCTGGTACCATATCCTATCATACACTTTTGTTTGATACATCTACGCTAACACCGCGGTTTCAATCGGCAGCAAATGAAAGTATGCCGAATTAACTTCCGAAATTACTAAAATCATATTCATAAAATATAGGACAGCAAAATCTTGGAATATTTAATTTCCTTCCAAATTTCTCTTAAATGTGTTTTTTGGGCGTTAGGACTACTCCTTGTAGCAGGTAACGCTGCTTCTGAAGTGTCGCCTCTTTTGTGTTTAGATGTACGCTAATTTTATACATGCTAGGCCACTGATAGTGAAATTTGTAAAATTTTGCTATCCTAGATTTTATGAGTATACACATTCATATATACATATGTATGTGTGTGTAAATATATACATACATATATTTATAAAGATATATATATATATATATATATATACATATAT
>NC_068992.1:13132593-13134660 GCF_001194135.2 Octopus bimaculoides
AACCTCGTGGGCATCGGTACCATTTTCCTCTTTCTCCGTTCTTCCATTCTCCGAACTTTCCATCTTTCCGACGAAGGGCTACGCCCGAAACGTCATACACTCTCTCTTTCCTTTCCTGAGCGTCCAATAATACTATCCATATCACGTCCTCACTTTGTTGTGTTTTTGTGTTTTTTTGTTATTGTTTTTTTTTAACTATATATATTTATATATATATATGTGTGTGTGTGTGTGTGTGTGTGTGTGCGTGTGTGTGTGTATGTGTGTGTGTGTGTGTGTCTGTGCGTGTGTCTGTGTTTGTCTCCCTAGCATTACTTGTCAACCGATACTGGTGTGTTTATGTCCCTGTCATTTACCATCAATTATTTGAATGTCATGGTTTTCCTTATCTTTTTTAATGTTCTCTTTGAATATAATTTGAGCCATGTTCACTCGTTTCATTCAGTTAGTTTTGTGTTTCGATGTATTTTCTCGCCGATTTTTTTATCTTGTTATTATGAGCATTGCATGACATCGCACTTAAATAAATCTACCTCCTTTAATACAAACATTAATATGTTTTTCAATTGGCAGAATCGTTGAATTTTTACATGAAAACCCTCTACATTACATTATAAATATTATAATATACATACCCAACACTTATAATTAAATCCGTGAAATCTACTTAGTAGAGTTCAGTTCCGATTCTCGATAGAATATCTAATTTATTGCATTACATTCAAATATTTTTTGAACATGGAATAGCATTTTAACTCAAGTTGTTCATTTTCCTTTTGCGTCGTCTATTTCAAGTTATGGAAAAAATAACATGGTCTAAATCTTAAGCAAGTCTCACTGCTCATAAAAATAATATATATCTGTATTTATCGATTGATCGGTAATATCTCTGGGTCTACATGTGAATAACCCCTTTCCAAATAGATTATGCTATATTTTGATTATCGTTCTGTTGCAACTACATAAGTGACATGGTTAGAAATATAGGAATATTTCTCCTCCATAATCTAAAAACATAAATATATGAAACTGAAGGAAAAAAAATCTCTGAATAAAACGTTGACAGTAGTTAAAACAGGACAGATATGATAGGGTGAATAAAAGAGAAGAGAAAGATAACTTTTGAAATAAAAAAAAGAAAAGCAAATTAATAGAAAAACACATGCCGGCACCTAAAGAAAAATTGAAATGGTGAACAAGATAGAAGGAACCACAAATAAAAATAAAAAGAACGCTAAAAAACATCAAAACAATTATGATATACATTCTGACAGAATCATATTCATAGCATATGAGTAGATTTCAACTGAAAATCGTTGACACGCTAATGTAAGTACGAGCATCAACTGTCATGGAGAAACTCGCATAGTAAATATATAAATATATAAATAAGTAAATAAAATAATAGGAATGAATAAAAAGGTACATAAATAAAAGGGTTCATATTTCTCAGATAAAAAGTCGGTCCTCTGTTTCTATTCTTTATAATCACATATATGTGAGTGTGTGAATGTGTGTTTTTTATGATATAGGTATGTGTACCTACGTTAATACATACATATATATATATATATACATATACACACACAGAGCGAGAGAGAGAGCGAGAGAAAGAAATAGAGAAAGAGAGTGAGATACATACATACATAGCCAGCCAGACAGACAGACAGACAGTCAGATAGATAGATAGATAGATAGATAGAAGAAGAGATGTCATTGAAGAAGTGAAGCGTATAAGATGAAATGACAATGGTTTTTTGGAAGTTCAATCTGTGTAATCAGCTTGACAGTTGTAGTAGGAAACGATAACGACGATAAAGACGGTGGCGACATCTATGATGATTACGGTCATGATGATGTTGATGCTCCCGATGATGATGATGATGATGATGACGAAGATTTTGATAAGAGAGGTAATGGTGGTGATAAATGCGGTGGTGACAATAATGATCAGGATGATGATGATGATAATGATGATGATATCGGTGGTCGTGTTTAATGATGGTGTTGATGATGGTGGGAAGGAGAGAGAGAGAGAGAGAGAGAGGGGGGAGAAAGGAGTGGGGG
>NC_068992.1:13134670-13139133 GCF_001194135.2 Octopus bimaculoides
TGTTGATGATGGTGGGAAGGAGAGAGAGAGAGAGAGAGAGAGGGGGGAGAAAGGAGTGGGGGTTAGGTGGTGAGGGCCGAGGTGATGGTGTAGGTGTTGGAAGTGGTGACGATGATAAACGGTGATAATACGTGATAATGATGATGATGGTGATGATGACACTGATGTTGGTGGTTGTGTCGGTGGCTTTGGTGATGACGACGACGACGACGACGACTACGATGGGTGATGATGATGATGATGATGATGATGATGATGGTGATGATGGTGATGATGATGGTGATGGTGATGGTGATGGTGGTGATGGTGATGATGGCGATGATGATGATGATGATGATGATGATGATGGTGATGGTGATGGTGATGATGGTGATGATGGTGATGATGATGATGATAGTGATGGTGATGATGATGGTGATGATGATCATTTTGTTTGTGTCAATGGTAGAGATGTTGCTGTTAATAATGTGGATGCTGCTGTCAGCAGTAGAGATGATGATGATGATGATGATGATGATGATGATGATGGTGATGGTGGTGGTGGTGGTGATGGTGGTAGTGTTGGTGTTGGTGATGATGATGATGATGATGATGATGAAGGTGATGTTGATGGTGGCTTCAAACTTTGTGGCAATAAGTATTATTGCTAGAGAAAACAGTTGCTCTTAACGTAGATTCTATAGTGTGTTTCAATGTGATGAAAGAGAGAGAGGGAGATAGAGAGGGGGAAAGAGAGTGTGAGTGAGAGAGAGAGAGAGAGAGAGAGCGACAGAGGTGGAAGAGAGAATGGAAAAATAGAGAGTGAAATAGAGAGAGAGAGAGAGAGAGAGAGAGAGAGAGAGAGAGAGAGAGAAAGAGAGAGAGTGAAATAGAGAGAGAGAGAGAGAGAGGGAGAGAGAGAGAGAGAGAGAGAGAGAGGGACAAAGTGTGCGACAGA
Organism: Octopus bimaculoides; assembly: GCF_001194135.2. Taxonomy (NCBI): domain Eukaryota; kingdom Metazoa; phylum Mollusca; class Cephalopoda; order Octopoda; family Octopodidae; genus Octopus; species Octopus bimaculoides. The sequence goes on from NC_068992.1 coordinate 13,135,608, forward strand.
AAAAAACTTAACTAAATTGTTTTCGATAAAATAGAGCATTGGCTATAGTACTGTTTAGTAGTAGTAGTAGTAGTAGTAGTAGTAGTAGTAGTAGCAGCAGCAGCAGTGGTAGTACTAGTAGTAGTTGTACTACTACTGGTAGTAGTAGTAGTATGTGATGTAGATCTATTTAGTTTATTTTAGTTGATGCAGTAATCTTATTAACGATTGTAGTCCCAGTACTAAGGGTACAATTGTTGTTGCTGTTGTTGTTGTTGTTGTTGTTGTTGTTGTTGTTGTTGGTGATGGTGGTGGTGGTGGTGGTGGAGCAACAGGAGATTGTATTTTACCAGGTTTAAGAAGTGGATGGTAGGTATGAGAGCAAGTAATGTTAATTAGCTTTGTAATAATTGTCGTTGTTGATTTTCTTGTTTATCGTTTAGTATCATTTATTTCATATACAGGATTAGAGGACTGTAATCACTCGCCATATCGCGGTTCACTTATCACGGTTTATTATTTAAGCTTACGTCGATTCCTCCATGGTGTTGTTTGGCACTTATAATAAAACAATTATATGCAAATTATAAAAATAATATAAAAGAAAATATACAGTGCAGTACTTTTTCTACTTCTTCGATTTTCACCTATCGCGGAGTGAATTGGAGCGTAACACCCGCGACAGTCGAGGGATTACTGTATATATTAGTGTTTGGTTTGAAAATGGTGGGTCTGATTCCTTTAGATAACGAATAAACTTTGGCGAAATCATTTAGTTGTAGAATTTATAGACTTTTACATTAGTGCATATGTTCAAATTCACATAGTATTTCCTCAGGACGTGGCTAAAATAAAATACCAGTGAAATAGTGAGGTCAATTTAATGAAGATAAACTTCTCAAATCGAAGGTTTTGAAGGTATGGTTAAAATATATACAGAATAAACGTCATTTCCTGAAAAGATGGTTTTCAGTTTCGTTAGAATGCGAGACCAAAGAATGTGAAAATATATAGAAGGAGATGCAAACCGTTTTTCTCAGATAAAAGAAAAAAAAACCCACTGTGTTAATTCTAATTCCTAAACATGAAATCGAACTCTTACGGAAAGCATTATTCCTAACAGTGATTAGCGCTTCTCCACGGTTCCGATAAAATTAAGCTGTCAGAGAGAACACTGATGAAAAAGTATATTACTTTAAGTCTGTACTAGTTATACTGATTGCTATAGTAATTGCTGGGTTTGCTTTTTGTTAATTAATTTAGTGGAAGGCGGAGTCTTGTCAATGGCCATTAACTTTACAATTAGACTCAATGTTGAGATAACCGCTGACAGATCTATAACACACAGGAAAACATTTGTAGTGATTTCGCAGCGTGTTACTAATATATTCGTAGTTGTGGATCTTGTTGTTTTTGCTGTCAAGAGTAAAGATAATTTTATTGAGCTTCGTTATTGTTGCACGTGTGTGAGTGTTTTTAATGCAGTGTTCTTGAGGACGGTAGCGACGGCATTGACTTCGTCATGTGAGTCGTCATAATTGTTGTTGTCATTGTTGTCGCTGTTGCTTATATATTATAATGATGTTGGGGACGCTAGTGTTGATGGCTGCGATGATTATGTAGTCATTGCATTTCTTTTCCACTCATGTTCATGTCATTGATGGTTTATTGTAGCACCTATTTTAGTTCTGTTGCTGGTGCTGTTGCGGTTGCTACTGTTTAAGTCTAATTGAATCCCTGTAGATCAAACTACAATCAAACATTCTAGACATAACCATCCCGATTTGTTTCATTTTTATATACACATAATTCAAGACTTTACTTTTTCAAATAATGTTGGGTAGGATTCAACAGAGCTTTCGTTGTTATATCGAGAACATCGAGCACCTCCTTTCAGTGAAGAAGTTGGAAACAGGGGTAATTGTGGCATTGCTGTTGCTATTGATTTCGTTAATGGTGGCTCATGATAACCCCTTATGGTGATGGTATTACTGCTACTGAATGTTTTCTCAGTTAATAAAATTGATAAATATAAACGATAGTTTCATCAGAATTCTCTGATTATTTTAAAAACGAAAGGGTCTCTGCAGATTATGTTGTTGCCACTGCCCGAACTACGATTATCTTCGCAGAAACTGTGTTCGGGTTAGATGGTAGTTACGCTAACCACCACTTCGGTGACGCGATTTGTCCTTGAGCAAGACACTTAATATCATGCTGCTCCAGTCCACTCAGCTGGCGAAAATGAGTAGAACCTTTATTTGAAAGGACCTGCTTTGTCGCACTTAATCTTCCTTAGAACTACCTTAAGGGTACACGTGTCTGTGGTGTGCTCGGCCACTTTCACGTTAATTTCACGAGCAAGCTGTTTTCTTATCATATCAGCGGGAACCCTCACCGTCGTAACCGACATACATATACATGTATGTATGTATGTAGTATATGTATATGTGAATGTATATATATATGTGTGTGTATGTGTGTAAAATATGTATTTTATGAATGGGAGAATTGAATGGGTGCACTGATGCACATATGCATGTAAGACCTCACTGTGGTGGTCTTTGAGTTCTGTCCTAATCGTAGCCGTAGCCGTTGTATTGATAATACAAGAAATACAAGAAAAGCATAACTGTTTTTGACACCCGTGTATTCAAAGCAAGCGATACATATTTTGCTGTAGTGTTGTTTTGTATATTGTCAGGTGGATTTTGATCTGATATGGGAAGATGTAAAAGTAGTTAAGGCGAGGTTTGTATTGTTGATAGCGTAGGAAAGAAAAATGAATAGAACTGCTTTGAGAGGAATACGTAGTGCGCTTCAGTTTTGTTTTTATTTTTCTTGTTTTTCTTAAATGTAACTTTAGTTTAAGTGATATTTGTTCTAGTGGTTGCAGTGATCTTTGTCTTGTTTTTAGTATGAGAAAAATGAATAACGTAGGAGTTGTGATTATCTTTCTAAGAACAGGAAAGAAAATGAAATATAACTGTTTATCAGAGAACTATGTACTTTACTTTTCTTTGTTGGTAGATAAAATAGCGGGCGTAGTAATGTTGGTTTTAATAGTTTCAGTAGTAGTTTTGGTGGTGATGGTGTTATCAGGAAGAGAGAAATGATAAGGATTAAAGCTATCTTTAGCAGAACCTTTAGCAGAATCTTTAGCTATCTTTAGCAAGGGAAAATAAAAGAAAGACCGTCACAGCAGGCCTTAGCTTTAAATGGTGGGTTTCTAGTGGGGGTTGTTTCGTGAAGATAACTGTAGTCTCCATTATTGTTGTTGCTGCTTTTGTTGATGATGTAAGCGTGATAGTGATGATTATGACTGAGCCAATGTTGCTGATAAAGAATAGATAAAGAAATAGAACTGCCTTTGACAGAACGATATATAAAATGTGACACATCTGTCATCTGTCAGAGTGGACCAATCGCTGGCAACCAATACTTCCTGTGCGGGTTTTCTGATAGATATCGATTGCGAAGTCTCATAGATGTTCACATATGTAGTGTATGTTATATATAAGGAAAAAATATTGGGTCGTATATATAT
>NC_068992.1:13139366-13141222 GCF_001194135.2 Octopus bimaculoides
ATATATACACATATATATATACATGTATATACATATATATAGGGAAATCATTGTAGTGATGAGAGCTTTGTTGTTGTTGGTGTCGTCGTTCCTTTTGATGTTGATGGGTGGTGGACTGTTAGTTGTGTTGGTACGTTTATTGATAATGCATTGATATTGATTTTAGTGATGACAGTGATATTAGATGTGCGTCTCATATTGCTTACTTTCGTTGTATCGATGATAGTAGTTCTAGTACGCTGTGGTAACCACCACTGATATGTTTACGGTAGTGGTAGTTTTGTTATTGTATTTTTATCAATATTTTGCCATGAATTAGTCCAGCTTGTAAAATCCTATTTCTGATACTCATACGACCAAACGACCGGATGCGTACGAAACAAAGGTGCACTTTTGTAGCTAAACCTACGTCTCTGTACAACCGAGGACCATGTTGCACTCTCTGACATATAGTGTTGAATTACATAGATTGTTGTCAGGCAGTCTTGATCACAAAATAAATAAATTAAAGTTTTTTCCTTGCACACTCCACTCCAGTTCGCTCGTAGATTCTGATGTCGACCATGTCACTGGTGGCCAATGGATTTGATCAGAAGGTGACATTTTCTGCTCTTCAGAATCTATTATTCCTCATGTGAACCCCTACACTGTGTTTGTTCGAGAGAGCAGCGATATGTTCGTTGTTTTATATTCCTTGCAGTTTACTACCCTTTGTTAGGAAGAGATTGGATGCGAACAGAGAATTTCCATAGTTCATAATAGAATCAACATATTACTTTTTGCATCTGTTGTCCAAGTATTGATGTGATTACTTTAAATGTATGTATGTGTTCTTTTGCCTTTTTAAATATGAATTCTGTCTTTGCTTTAAAACAGTAACGGAATTTTATATAATGCTTAATATTCTGGAGTTAAATTCATTCTAATTTTAGCAGAAAGTCAGTGATTTTGATGAGAAAGAGATCAATTACTTCGACCCCAGTACTTGACTGGCGCATTATCTTATTGACTCCGACAGGATGAAAAGCAAAGTTGACCACGACAGGAATTGAACCCAGAACGCATAGCATCGGAAAGAATCTTAGTAAACCTTATGTCCGAGAGCTAACGATTCTGCTAGCTTTTGGGATTATTTTCGGTGGTTGCTAGAAAGAAGAGAGAAAATGGATTTTACAAGTAATATTTTAAGTCTGGTGCTGACGGGGCAGTTTTCGAGGTGATTGAAATATTCTAGAATAGCTATTTACAAGTTATTTTAGAAAGGTGTAAGGGTGTGTGCTATGCACATTGCGTAGAAGGTCGATAAAATGAAGAAGGAAATTCTTGACTGCGTAAATATTGATGTTTCTTGTCCTTGTGTGAATAGGTGTTTACTTTCTAGACATAACTAGTTAAGGCATTACGGAGATGTACTTGCATAGCAAGTGACCTGATCTGAGATCGTGTGCTGGAACGAAAAGAATTGCAGCATGGAAGGTGTTAATAAGCCATTTAAGAAACACAAAAACCGTTAGTTTCACTTCAACATCTAAATTTAATTTGCCAAAATATTTCCGTGACCTGTTCACTGACAAAATTCCGTGCTGCATCTCGGAATTTTGTCAGTGAACAGGTCGCGGTCTCAAAGCGACGAAAACATTTTGGCAAATTAAATTTAAATGCTGAAGTGAATCTAACAGGTTTTTGTGTGTTTCTTAAATGACTTATAAACACCTTCTACTCTGCAATTCTCTAATTAAGGCATTGCCCCCATATTTCTCTGTTTATTTTTGCGTTACAATGTGGAAATGTGATGTCGGATAGGTATTGTCTTCTTGCTGAACTCGCTATTATAGACTGACAATTTCTTATTTACA
>NC_068992.1:13145346-13152391 GCF_001194135.2 Octopus bimaculoides
ATACTACTGTTCTTTTTGTTTGTGCGTATGTCTGTGTGTGTGTATCTGTGCGTGTGTATGTATGTGTATGTATGCGTGTGTCTACTAATGTGACACGGGCATGAAATCTGTGGAAGTTAAACAACGATCAAACCATTTGATGTTTTCCGTTTTGTTTTAACCGTTCCAGTAGAGTGAAACATAGAACGACACAAATATGATATTCTCCATTTCAAGATAGTTAAATATAAATTCGTAACTAATTGACTTCTACATTATTTACATTATTTACATTTGACAGATATTTGTCCTCATCTTGTTTGTTGTTAACACAACGTTTCGGCTGATATACACTCCAGCCTTTTTCAGATTTCTTGGGGAAATTTTGAACCTGGGTTCTCATTCCTAATGTATTTTTCGATATTATTATTATTATTATTATTATTATTATTACTATTGTTTAGGTCACTGCCTGGAATCGAACTCGGAATATTGGGCTTAGTAACCTGCGTTCTTAACCACTACGCCATATGCCCACGGGCATATGATGGGGACAAATATCCGTCAATTGTAAATAATGTAAATAATGTAAACAATTCCTCATCTCTTAAATATACAACTGTAATTGATTGCTATTTAACCAAGTTCAATCATATAGACACCGGCGTGAGGCCTTATCGAATGTCTCTCTTTTGGCAACTTCCTATATACACAGGCGTACGTGCGCTTATTATATAAGTCAGGTTTTCATATCCAGTGCAAATGCGCGTATATTTTGCAAAGGTATATTTAATGTAGCTGCTTTGTGGTTTTTAATTTATCTATCTATCGACCCATTTACGCGTGTCTGCTTGTGTGTGTGCTCGCGCGTGTGCGCGCATAGAAATGACAGGCTTATTTCAGTTTTTGTCTACTAGATCCACTCACGAGATTTTAGTCGGCATAATGGTATGATACAGGACACATGCCCGAGGTTCCTTGCAGTGGGATCGAACCAGGAACCATGTCGCTAGCGAGCAAACTTCTAACTACACAACTACGCCTGGGCCTGTATGTATGAGTGGTGTGTTTATGTGTGCTTTTCAGTGTGTGTGTGTTTGTGTGTGTGTGTGAATCTACATGTATTTGCGTGTGTCTGTATGTTTGTATGTGTGTATATGTGTATGCATGTTGACGTGTGTGTATGCGTGTTTTACGCGTGTATATGTGAATGTATGTGCGTGTGTGCATGTAGCCATGCGTGAACTTCGGTAAATAAGAATTATAGAAGAAAATAATTATTGGAATTTAAAGTATTAGAAAAAGGGTGGAATGCGTCATATGGTGTAGGAGAATGATGCACGTGTGTGTACCTGCATGTGTGCTTAAATGTTTGTGTGTGCAAGAGGGAAGTGAGAAGGAACGTTTCTTAAAATAAAAAAAATCCCTTCAGGCGGGAAACATGAGAAGATGGGTGTGTGTTAGAAAGGTAGAAAGATAATTAAATGAACAATTTAGTTCACTGATGAAATATAAATATATATATAGAGCGGAAGAAGAACTTTTTTTTTAACGCCGAACTACTTTAGAAAAGCTATTGATTAAAGAAAAAAAACAAAAACCAACAGATATGTAACACACAAACATACAAATATACCATCATACATACATATCTGTGAGTGCATGTATGTGTGTGTGTGCGTGTATATATATATATATATATATATATATGTTGCACTCTAGCTTACAACTTCATTAAAACTTGGATTATGAATTTGCTATATTAACCTCTAAATCTGCAAGGAGAATCATTTTAATAAGCTATCGTCAACATTTCCACGCAGAATTTCCCAGTTGTTTTTATTTTTGTTTTTTTTTGGGGGGGGGTTGGCATGTTATTTCATTAATGGAAGTATGGAACCATTCGCTATTCCTGACTCCGTAGGTTATTTAAGGATCTTCGTGAAGAATTTTCGGATTGCAATCACAATTTCAATCGTGATATGATCTACGGTCCGCTTTTAGATATTATCCTTATAGTAAACTAAAAATGAACAACATTCTTTACGATGAACATATGTATATATATCTTCATGCATATATACATTTAAAAACACACGCATATACATACGCACACACATACATGTATATACACACACACACACACACATATATATATATATATATATATATATATGCATATATATACATAATGAATTTAAAGAAGGAAGATGCACACACTTTACATAGCTTTAATATATTTTCTAATATATTTTATACTGTGTCTTTTCGACAGGTTTCGTATTTTCTTAGAATTTTTTTTTTCTCCCTGGTGTGTTTGCAGTTTATGAATAAATAATTGAACAAGTAGAAAAATATTAGGGGAGGGAATTGGGGTTCGTTTTTATTGTGTAGACAGGTGAGATAATTTTTCATCTTTCGATGGGGTGAATATATGTACACAAGATGAATATATGTACACAAATATTCAAAATTTAGATTAGTGGGGAGAAATATGTATAGTGATGGGTATGTAATCATGAATTAAAATATGTATAGATATCAAGGTTGGTTATGCGTGCATATTTAGAGGTTTTCTGTATTTTTCGATGAATAAACTTTCTTTCTTTAAACGTTCTTGTATAGAATATGTATCTTTGGTCTAGTAGAATGGGAAAATTGTGAAATTTAGGTTTATGTTATCTTCACATCTGTCTATGTATTCACTGTATGGCGGGAACTGCTCTTTATGTAGAGTGGTTCTCTGTTTCAATGTTATACTTGTCTGTCCTATATGGGGATGTCCCCAATCTGAGGAGGTTATTACATAAATTAGATCCTCAGTCGCACATGTGAAGTTGGTTTTAATTCTTTGAAAAGAAAATCGGAAGTTTCAGCTAGGTTGGGTCATCCTCCACAGTTTGGACGTCCGCATTTTTCGACCGTTGGTTTCGTGGTTGTTTTCTGAAACTTCGCATTCGTTAGAAGTCACTTTAGCGAATTGTATTGCTTTTTTGCATTTGATGAATTTATGTGTTTCCAGGATGTTGCTCACTTTAGGACCTCTAGTTAGTAAAGGAAGATTTTGCTCAACAGTGTTGTATGCCTCATTGTTTCTAGAGCTGTGAGTTGATATATACAGTAGTGTTTTGAGATGAGGTGTGGTGTTATGTCTTGTTGTCCTCACTATTTTTATGTCTAGTTTCTTGAGGCGCTTAAATCCATCGTCTATAAGTGACGCTTAATTCCATCGTCTATTGTCTTTCAGTTAGTATTGCTCTGAGGTCTTGATGACGAGCCAGATAGTTAATAAAGTCTGCAATCACCAGGAAAATACATAAATATCCAAGTATCAGAAGACTTAAAGCCAAGGCCCATTATAGCTGGCCCAGCCTGTGAAACCCACCACCTAAGCGATTCTCTTGACAACCTACTGAAACCCTTGCTGAAATACATCAAACATTTCATTAGAGACGATTTAGACATGGTAGAGCACCTGCCAAAAAAAAATTAATGGAGAGACATTATAGGTTTCCTTCGATATCACCAATTTTTACACTAACGTCCCATATGAATATGGAATAAAAGCAATCAAATTCTAGTTGGAAAACTATTCCGAATTAGATCCGGAACGCATAAATCAGGTCTTTATTATCGAATCTTTAAAATTTATACTTCCGAACAATTATGTCCTATTTGATGACCCCTACTATCGTCAAAAATGCGGAATTGCGATGGGACGGGAAGCAGCCCCTGTTCTTGCGAGCCTGATAATGGGATATTTTGAATTCACCATAAATGAAGTGCCACTGCAAAAATATGGTTATCCATTTCACTATTATTTAAATGAAGCCTGGAAAAGATACCGGATGTCTGTTTTATCATTTGGAAGATGACCATTGATAAACTGTTGCAATTTAAATCAACACTAAATGTTATAAACCATAACATTCAATTTACAATGGAATATAGCAAAGAGCAGCTTCCATTTTTGGCTATGATAAAATAAGTCAACAATCAAAGTATAACAGACATCTATCATAATCTAACGCACTCGAAGGAATATCTCCTTTTTACCTTCATCCCATCCCTTGCAGGAGTTGTACTCAGAACACTAAGTCAGAAGAAATATCACCAATCATTTTTCCGGTTAAGCAAGGATTCTACCAGCACGCTGCCGCTGCAATTAACGAAGGTAACGATATTATTGTGACGAAAGCCAGACGTGGCGTTCTCTAAACAATCGGATAATACCTGCTTCATTCTGAAACGTTCATAGCACGAAAATGGGTAACGAATATCGTCCAAGATCGAAAATTGCAAAGATATCAAATCTGCGGGTAAAGAAAGAAAAGAAAAGTTTACAGAGCTTTTCACTAAGTTCAAACGCATCATTGTGATTTCTTTGTCTCTTCTATTAATTTTCCTCAAAAACATATTAGTCAAATTTGTTTTTGTTTTTTTTTTGCTATTTTTATCCCCCCGGAATAAATTTAAGCACCTCTGGAATACTGGCATCGATGGTATCGATTACTCGCCCTCTCAGCATTGCTAAGCTAAAAAAAATTATATTATTCAATTATGAACCACACTTCAATATTAACATACTATTTGTTTCCCTTTTCTTTCACGCATCTATTAACCTCCATGTTATTGTAATTTAATTTGCTCTGAACCCTAAGTTCGTTTTCCTTGTACTTCTCTGACCTTTACTCATCTTTTTCTGTAGCTTTTAGGTATTATTGTTATTCCCAAATTAACTAAAAAATTGCTTCTTTTTTCGTACACTCATTTGTGTCTGAAGAATATTTAGTTTTGTCATGAACGTACACTAAGTCCCCTATGCATTACTGTCTCCAGTCCTGAAATTCAGGATAACAGTCACCCGTTTTCCTTTTGGCACCACTCCGTCGCAGGGTTTCTCATTAGGAGCAGAATGGAGTAACTTGAAATTAAAAGTTTCGCTAAAAAATACCACACACCATCCGTAGTTCGAAGCCGTGCTCTTGCATGCGATACCACAAGAAAGTAGTTCTCAACAAGCGAATAACTGGGCCGCAAGCGGACATCAAGCATCTATCTGGTGGTCCCGGTGGTCTTCCCTCTATTAATACAATGAATTTTTCGTTAATTGCTGTGTTTTCAATTTATTTGGTACGCTCCACTAAAAAATCCAGGTCTTGGATCTGACCCGGATACTAAAAAGGTTGAGAACCACCTCCTTAGACATTAGACCACGTTTCTTATCTTTCTTTTATACCCTCGTTCTTATATTTAGCTGCTTATGTTTTTCAAAGTAATTTTGTTATGTCATCACTTTAAGGTCTCAAGCTGGCAGAATCATTAGCACGCCGAGCAAAATGCTTCGCGGTATTTTGTCGCATCTTTACATTTTGAGTTGGTATTCCGCCGGGGTCGATTTTGCCTTTCATCCTTTCAAGGTCGATAGCTTAAGTACCAGTTGAGTGCTGTATTCGACTCACCCCTTTCTCTGAAATTTCAGGGTTACATATTAGAGTTAATTTTAGTGCTTTGCTGATCTGATCCCAGTTACGCGTCACAGAGACCTACAGGTTGCCTCCCCTTCTGTTAACGACGCTTCACTTTCACCTGAAGATGAAAAATATTTTAAATATTAAATTCTAAATCGTTATGACAGATTACCTTCTTTTCTAATATTTATAGATTACACACCACATAAACACACACATACACACAGAGACTCACACACTCATGAAGAATTGTACTCGAACTAAGCCTGATAATTATTGTATCGGCATTGTTTGTTGAACCGCTACATTATGGGTAATGTAAACACACCAACAGTAGTCAAGCGGAGACGGGGGGGGGGATAAATACACACATAAAGAAACACACGCATGCAAGAGAGTGCGTTTGTGAATGTGTGTATATATATATATGTTTGTGTGAGTGTGTGTGGGTGAGCGTGACTGTCCGTGTCTATGTAAGACGGGCTTCTTTCAGTTTCTATCCATCAAATCTGCTCACAGGTTTCAGGTTCGCCTGACGCTATACTAAGTTTGCCCAAAGTACCATTTTGTGGGATTGAACACAGAACCATGTTGTTGCGGGAAAATTTTCATATACCCACGACCATAACTGCGCCTGCATATATATATATATATATATATATATATATATATATATATATATATATATACATATATATATACACACACACACACACACACATATATATATATATATATATACACATACACACGTTTGTGCCAGTGCACATATGTGCGTGTTCTTGCGCTTGCTGACTGAATGGGTAGACAAAGTCAAATAATAAAACTGACGTGTGTATTGGCATAATGACGCATAAAATTGGTAGTTTTCCTAAAACGAAACACCTATTCTACAATTAAATACCTTATAGGTCTCCAAACCTAATTAGTTTTCCTTTATTTTCCTAATAGATTCAAGCAATTCATAATTGAAACCACGAACTTAAACAGATATCGGGACAGATTCCAATTATATGTAAGAGATTGCAAATATACGTATATAAATGCACACACACCTACACACATACACACACATACACACACGCATAACACACACACATATATATATATATATATATATATATAGGCGTATATATATATTTATGTTTGTATATATATATATATATATATATATATATATATATATGTATATATACATATATATATTTGTTTTGTAAACTACGCAGCTTTGTTTCTCGTGTGAGTCTATTACGTGTATCTTCTTACTATCTCTGTATATACATACACACATTCATGCATACATATACGCATATTATATATACTATATATATATTTATCATATATATACATGTATATTTAGACATACACATATATATATATATATATCACGCCACTTCCGTTCTGCCGGCCACTCCTTGCGGCAACACCTGTCGGTGTTTGGACTGTCCATGCACAGGGGCCATCCGGACTCCCGTTTGCGCCGTGAACAGGGATTAATCTTCTATCTTCGCTCCTTTGCGCCACATGGGCTTAACTCCCCTCCACTCTTCATCTAACCCCCTCCTCCTGTCTCTCTCCCCCACCCCCCTCCTACC
>NC_068992.1:13158540-13165786 GCF_001194135.2 Octopus bimaculoides
CGTTCGTTATCTCCCCCTTTCTTAGCTCTCCTGAAATAAGAATTTCTAACTTCCGGTCAGTCAGCCATTGTTATGATCGGCCATTATTATGATTGACCGTTGACTGAACACTATTCAATTTTTTTTCTCCGTGTTTTTCTCCTTGTCTCCGTATTCTTTCTGTTGAAGAGCGTAGCTCGAAACGTCAAAGACTTTCCGTATTCCCGAGCGTCATACTAATATATACTTTTGTTATTTACACCACCTGTCCTCGTCTGTTGTTATTTTTTGTATAATCTCCCATATATATATATATATATATATATATATACGTGTGTGCATCTGTTTGTTGTATGTACGTATATACGTATCTATATGTGTGTGAGTATGTGAATATGCGCATATTCGTGTGACGTGACTTGGACCGTGTACCTTCTCTTTCAAAATGTCACCACCAGCACCAGCACCACCACCTATGTTAACAATAACAACAGCAGTAGTAACTCTAATACCCCATTATTTCTCTATCTCTCAGAACCAAGATCTGTGTTGCTGCCAATCTTGGAAGTTTCCGTTAGTGATTTTGACTGACGGCTGTTGGGGCTAATGCGTTGATATGTCAATATTTTATATTAAACATGTCATAAAGTGAAAATATGTAATTAACATGCGCAGTGAACCTTGTTCGATGTTCTTTGATTTTACCCGCTCCACTTAGACACGACTTTCTTTAACGAGACAACCAAGTGATAACTTTCTTTGTGAAGTTTAACGATTACAGTCAAATGATGCCGAAGATGATATAAGCGTCTTAATGAATATTTAGAAACGTTCTTACATTTTGAATTTCCATCCTATGTGATTTGTATGTTGCGGCCTGGTTCTTTAGTTCGTTTTTGGTCTTTTTTGTGAACCCCTAAGAGGAATGTGTGTCCAAGACAAAGCAATCGTGTTGGTGCCAACATTGTCCTAGGAATTTGTTTTTATCTAAACCAGAGTAGTTTTTCAGCTAAAATTATAATATCGTTTTCTATCTAAATGTTTAATTATATATACATGCACGAATGTGTATGTATGTATGTATCTATCTATCTATACATCTCTCTCTCTTTATACACATACACAGATAGAGACACACACACACGCAAACACACACATGCATTAATATGCATAAATTTACACATTTTACACATGTGCATGTGTACAAAGAAATTAAATTCTAGGTAAAATAAATAGCAATATTAGGGAAAACATTGTCATCTAAAAATTTTCAGAGTAAGATAGAAAGTTAACTTCACGATAGCGTGCCCTTAATATTTTTCTCAAAATACATTCGAGTAGCACAGATCGTACCAGACAGCATGTTTTTAAGGTATCACTCCAAAATCTATTTTCATTTGTTACTGCGGAAAGGACAATGAGCACAACAGTAATAAATATAATTTTGCCACAAGGCCAGCAAGTTCGGAGGAGATGATTAATTCGATCCCAATACTGAACTGGTGCTTATTTTATCGATACCGAAAAACGGATGGTTAAGTCGACCTCGGTGGTGTTTGAACTTAAAACGCACAGACGGACAAAATACTGCCTAGCATTTTGCCCGGCGTACTAACTATTCTGCCAGCTCGACGCCTTGATAATAATAATAATAATAATAATAATAATAATAATAATAATAATAATAATAATAATAATAATAATAATGATAATAATAATAATGATAATAATAATAATAATAATAATAATAATAATAATAATAATAATAATAATAATAATAATGATGATGATGAGGATGATGATGATGATGATGATATAGTAGGTGCCTTAGGTATAATAAAAAAATATTCAGACAAATACATAACAAAAACACCAGGACTTACAAATATATATAACATATAGAAAATTGCACTACTGGGTACTGCACACATTCTACGCAAAACACTTTCAATACAGTAAACATAAGAGCACCAAACCAAACCACAGCAGATACCCAAGGCGCACAGAGCTGCGCTCGGTAGTGAAAAATAAAACTACTGAACAATGATAATAATAATAATAATGAAAATAATTATAATAATAATAATAATAATAATAATAATAATAATAATAATAATAATAATAATGATGATGATGATGATGATGATGATGATGATGATCATGATGATGATCATGATGATGATCATGATGATGATGATATCTACTATAGGCAAAAGACCTGAACTTTTAGGGGAGGTAACCAGTCGATTACGTCAACTCCAGTGTGTAAGTGGTACTTAGTTTATCGACCGGACTGTCTATGTTCGATATTTTAATATCACGCTGTCTCTTGTTTGCTTTACTTATAAACAACAATGCAACTGTCCCAATCTATTCGAGGCGTTACAAGATTACTTAACCTATAAGAAAATTAAAAGAATACACTATTTCGATGAGTGAGTCGTATTCTTCTACGTATCACGAGTTGGAAATCCTTCGCATTTTCATGACAAAATTTAACGCGTATTTCTAGCAGAAACCGTACTAATTGTGAACATTGACCTCTCTCATTTTTTAAAAGCACCTTTTCCATTGAAAGAAATTCTATAACATCCAAAGGTTTTGAATAGAATTAATAGACGCTTTTTTGCGTGGGGGAAAAAGCTTGGTGCAAACAAATCGAATCCAGCGATTCAAATGTCAGTGACGTGACAGAGCTAATAATAAACAGATTAAAAAAAGAAATTCATGCGCAGTTCAAATAAGATATTTAAATTTCAACGAAGAAGCACACGAAAGAGTAAACAGGAAAATCTGAAATGTATTTAAAATGTTTTTCATGAGGTAATTCATTATTGTGGCTGTGATATTCGAATCAAAATTTTCAGATCCTGAAATGAATTTAAATTTATTTAAAATGTACTTCATTGCTTCAGTTGAATAGCCCATTTTCTGCTACAAGAGTCTTTCTCTCTTTGTATATTTCTACCAAAAGATTTCCACAATTTCCATTCATTACAAGTTTCAACAGATCGTTTTGTAAAAATCAAAGACTCGAAGACATATTGCTTTTAAATTATTTCCAATAATTCTCTTGTCCAAGCTCTTAAAATGCGTTGCATTATAGGCAAATGCACTGAAACATAAGGACAGTATACACTAGTGTATATTATTTAGATTTGCCTTCATATTTCAAAAGTTGTATTCACATGCAAAAAATGATAGATAGTGGTGATAGGTGATTTTAAACATAATACAATATTCCAATACTCTACCATACGCTTGTAACAATAAGCCCCTTTAATTTTGCAAACTATAATATAGTTCTATACATAATACACCCCGGAGGTATTTTACTTCAAAAATATACTTACTGAATGTGCAGTATGCGTTCTGTCAAATGAATATAAATACACTTATATATTCACAGAAACGACTAACAGTATTTAACAGTAACTAACAGTATCTATGCATTCTGCAGGAAAGTTTCCGTCTAGTGCCATCTAACTTGGCCAAACGGGCTTTCCTCTCCACCAGCGATCTCCTCAAAAACATGCCCTCATTATTGAATATCTGTTTTAGGTCTGTCTACCTAACCATTGCTAAATAGTTTTGCTGTTTAACATATGTAAGTTAGCCTCAATATCTTCCCTTGCTAATGTTCCATATTTCTCACCCGTTTTCTGTTTCCAAACAAATTCTGCTTCCTTTACGACATCGAGAGTACCCTCCAATATATATTTTATGACCAAGAATCATATTTCCGAAATATTCCCCGGATTTTCACCATTAAAGCTTGTTTTCCGATAACAACACTTTTGTCATTTTACTGAAAACCTATTCTTTTCTTTTCAACGCAGAACCTCCATTCATACCGAAAAGGATTTTTATATATTCATATTATAATGATATGATTCTCCTGTGAAAGCTGTTGTAGTGCTAAATGAAAGAGAACGAAAACTCCACACAGCTCTGCACAACATCATTACTGTTTTGGCTCCTGGCGGATGCGAAAGCAATTTATCACAGTCCATTCCTATTGTACTATTTTCCATAGTTTGACTAAGGAATTAATTTGAATGTCTTTACCAGAAATTGTTCCTTTCTTGGATTAAATATCCTTTAACAATCATCATTGATATTGGCATTTCCTCTATATTTCGCCATTTATCTGTTTTCATAATCATTCAGCAAACCCTATGTATGTCTATTAAGCTTTCTCTTTCTCTGTGTCAGTCTTTCTCTCTCTCTCTCTCTCTCTCTCTCTCTCTCTCTCTCACTCTCTCTCTCTCTCTATGTCTTTCTTTCCATTCATTGACTTTCTTTTTTCTATCTATTTATATATATTTCTAGCTATGTAATTATTAATCTAGTTTTCTGTAAGCCTGTCAGTAAATTTAATTTTTCTCTCGCGTTTACTTTCTCTCTCTACCACTCTCTCTCTCTCTCTGTATATATATATATATATGTATATATATATATATGTATGTATATATATATATATTTATATATATATATATGTATATATATAGAGAGAGAGATAGATATAGATATCAATATAGATATAGATGCATACATACATACGCACGCATATATATATATATATATACATATATATATATTTAAATATAATTCATTGAGAGTTAGAGGTTGTGAATCCAAACAACTAAAGGACAGTATATCCAATATACTGCTGGTAGCGTACCCAATTATTAGTACCCAAGTGCTGGTTAATGTGTGGCAATTTCAATATTGAGCGTAATAAATGGGCGATGGTAAAAAGTGGTTTACACTTAATTTATACGGCAACAAGAAAATGGAGGGGATACAGAAATAGTATAAATCAACAGTTAGACATAATATTATTTTTATTTATTTATTGTAAAACATTTATGAGAATATTCGTACCAGTAATTCATAGATTGCCGTATATATATATATATATATATATATATATGAAAGAGAAATAATTGTGCTAGGCATTTGTTTCTCAAAACACTCAAAACAGAAGTTAATTTCAGCAAGTTAAACTTTATCGCTGTTTTTGGATATAATTCATCGACTGTCACGATATTCAAGTCACTTGCCACTCTCACTAATTTCTGTTGGCTCTGTTGGTTAAATGTTCTCCATTATTTCCTCTCGATGTCAGAGCATCAAGTCTTCTTTCAGTCAAGGTTTGGCACCTATGGAAGTAGACATATGTGTTCACACTTCTCTATTCCTCTCTAGGAAGTAGAATACTATCCGGAAATCTATTGATTCCTTGAAAATCTTACCTTTTCAGTCGGTTGGAATTTCCTTTAATGTTTAACTTCTGTTGGGATTTTCATTAGAATTTTTTTTGATATTACCTGAAAACCAAGATATTTTTGATAACTCGCATTTTTTCCATTTTCGTCCCGCTGTATCTGAATTCGTGTGACTCTTCACTGATTTATTTCTCATATACACATGTATGTATATCTGTGTGTAGAATATGAATTTGTCTTCATGCATGCTTACATACATACACGTATGAGTGTGTGTGCTTTTGTGTGCTTTTGTGTGTGTGTGTGTGTGCGCGCCCGTGTGCGCTTACCTGGATATATGTTTGCGAATGTATATAAGGTTTGAAGTACATGTTTACATTAGACTATATATGTGTTATTAGAACTTTATTCTCGCAAATGAAAAATTTAATAGAGTGCTGGCAATTGTTAAAGAAAAGAACTTCAAAATTATGGCTTCTTCCTTTGGGTACACAGCCTGCAGCATATCCATTTACACAGAACCAAAATTATATAAGCGTTCACATTTAAAGTAAGAAGAAATCTACTTCCGTTTGCTGGAAACAAGAAAACCTTGTGATCTACCAAGGTATTCTCAAAAACTATTACGTTTTCATGAAAAGTTATTTATTCAGAACCCAAACAAACTAGGAAGGATAATACGTTTGAGTGTTCAATAAAGTCATGCACAAATAAAAAAAAAAACGGAAGGACGCCCTTCAACATTCTTCTGTATAATTTCTCAGCCATCGACCCCCTTTAGCCACTTCGCCTTCCGCATCGACCACCTGCCTCATTTAAAATATCTTAATACCTTACCCCACAGTACCATATCTTAAATGCATACCGGGTACTGATGCCGGCAAAAACGTTTATGAGATATGTATTTAATATATTATCTCCCCTAGCAGACTGGTCATTTCCATAAGCAAGCGCTTGACAGTCCGCATCTCATCAATCATACCTCCCAATCTTCGATTACGATACAGATTATGATATCAGGCCTCGAACGTTAGCAACAGCAGACTTCT
Source organism: Octopus bimaculoides (assembly GCF_001194135.2). Classification (NCBI taxonomy): domain Eukaryota; kingdom Metazoa; phylum Mollusca; class Cephalopoda; order Octopoda; family Octopodidae; genus Octopus; species Octopus bimaculoides. The sequence continues at coordinate 13,164,800 of NC_068992.1, forward strand.
CCCTGCAGTGAAAATTGTTTATGTTTTCCCACGTTTCATGGCGCTGGGTGAGCTGGTCCTTCGTACGCCGATCGCCATTCGAACTTTTGGCCCACATCGAGCCCCTGTAAATCCTCGCCGACCTCTAGACGAACTACGTAATTTATCAAAATATGTGCAGTAGCAAGAAATTGTCGTAATAAATATATATATAGTCAAAATACAGTCTCAACGTTGTTAGAAGCACAGCATCAGCAGGGCATAGAGTAACATATATTATTTAGAGACGTTTTCATTTACGCTTGACAAAGCAACATTCCCCATGCTGTACTTACATTTACTTGCATAGTGTGGTTGTTTCGAAAGACTTCGCGATAAGTTTAATGGAATAAAAGTAACACATACTGTTGGAGTTTATAAAGCTGTAACCTTTAAATGGTTCAATCCTTATATAAATTCTGGAAAACACACCAATTCCAAATTCATCTGGTATTAAATTATAGATGTTTCATGTATAACACGAATCTACATATAAAATTATGCATTACGTAATTTTGAACATATAGTTTACTTTCATGCAAATTTTCGTCACCACATTCCATATTTTCTTGACCATTCCATTAATCTCAAACGTTAATTCTTGCAGAGTTTTTGTTTAGTGAAAAGTGACTGAAAGAAAAAATAACAGCAATGTGTCCGAGAAATTTTCAACAACAATGGAACACAGGAAATGATCTTAATTAGAATGTGAAACAACAAATGCTGTATTTGGGTTGGAGAGTGTTTATGGAAATGGTTTTCGTGACATGCATTTTTATACTTCTGCTGATCAGGTTCTGGGTATCGAAAAATATTTGTATACATGCATATACACACACTCACAAACACATACATACGTAAACTTATATGTATATATAAACATATATATATATATATATATACATGCATTTATATGTACGTAGGATATGTAGATGTGCTTGCATATATATATACATATATATATATATA
>NC_068992.1:13170101-13173331 GCF_001194135.2 Octopus bimaculoides
ATATATATATATATATATATATATACATATATATATACATATATATGTATATATATATGTATATATATACATATATATATACATATATATGTATATATATACACACACTCGTGTGATGTATTTCTTAACAATTATTCATGATGATTGCGTAATACTAGTATTTAATGTGGCCAATGCAGAAGGTATTCTACTTTAATTGAAGTAAGAGCATTTAGTTTACCTGAAGCACGCTTCTTTAATTCGAAACAAAGTAAGTATGATGAAAGCAATTACTGTAAATCGTTGTAATTTACATTACCGATCTTCATTAATAGTCTCTTTGATTTACTAGAGAATAAGAGCGATGTTAAACGTTTAGAAATTTCTCTATGTTATTACATTTTCAATGTACTGCACTTCGTTGCTAGGTCGTTGACCCCCAAGTTCAAAATCTATTTATGCCACAGAATACCATACTATGGTGTATATATATTTATGTCCTAGCTGAATAAAACATGGAAACAGTTACACACATATTGTATGGCATTTTGTGACTATCGATTGATATCGGTTTAAATTTTGGACAAATGCAGGTAATTTAAGGGTAAGGAGTAAGTCGATTACATCGACCTTGATCTTCAACTGGTATCTATTTTATCGACCCCGACAAAGTAAAAAGCAAAGTCAAAATCAACCGCGGCAGAATTTGGACACAGAACATGAAGAGGGACGAAATGCTGCAAAGTAATCTTCCCGGCGCGTTAATGATTCTGCCAGTTCGCTGCCTTAATATTGGCAGATATTAAAAATAAGATACAGCCCAGCAATCAAAGACATCAATATGTACGCCGATTCCCAATATCCATTATTGTTCCTTTCTGCTTTGTGTTTTCAATTAAACGACTTTTTAGTAAGTGATTCGAGCGAAAACGTCCATTACGAAGCCTCACTGCATTACGTCTTACGATCAAAATTTATCAGCGTCTATTTCGTTTCCATATATTCTTTAATATGTCCACCAGCTATAATGTTATACTTTTTCAGTTTGTTATAGAACAGTTTAAGCTCTTGTGAAAAAGTAAGGAATTATTACCACGCCGGGAAAAAAGCATAGCATGCATTTTGTCCCTCTTTATTTTCTGAGTTCAAATTCCGCTGAAATTTTCTTTACCGTTCATCCTTTCGGGGTCGATAAAGTACGTACCAGTTGAGCACTGGGGTGGATATAATCGATTTACCCACTCCCCTATACTTATTAGCTTTGTACCAAAATATGAAACTACTACAACTAGTACTATTATTATTATTATTATCATCATCATTATTCAGGTCACTGCCTGGAATCGAACTCGGAATCTTGGGTCTAGTAGCCCACGCTCTTAACAACTACGCCATTTTCCCGTGGGCATATGCTGTATGTTTTTAACTTTTCTTTTTAACTTTATCAATGAACTCAGCATCTGCTCGTCTCGATGCTATGACATTGGAATATTATATATTAGGATCCCTGAGGATTTCATATTATTCCTTTTCCAGTAGTAGTAGTAGTAATAGTGTTATTTTATTTTCTTTGTCATAACTAAATGTGTTTCTGAAGCTTCATTACATTATCATGTTTTCATTCTAGAAGCTTACATTCTGTTTTTGTTTTTTGTTTGGTTTTTTGTTTCTCATATACTGTTTATCAACTCGACTAGGTTTGTCAGTCACTAGTGGAGCTTTTGCTACTGATTCCATAAAGAAAAAAATGATATATATATATATATATATATATATATATATATATATATAAATGAAAGCGAAGCAAAATTTTCAAAATGGCTTCAGCATATTCGGCCTTGCTTGCCGACCGTTCAAAACGAGCGATAGGTCACCTCCTTCTCCAGCATCAACACCGATTTTATTTTTTATATTTTTAAGCTTCGAAACACTTTGACAACTTTATTTTTGATCTGGAATTTTTATACGGGGTGAGTCTCTGTCTGTGCTTGAACGTATCTTCGTGTCTGTATGTTTATGTAAGTATTGTTATGGCTACGCGCATGTCTGCTTATGAATATGTATTTTTATGTCTTATCTTTGAACAATGTCAGCTATTTCCATACTGGTGACTTTCACACTTCATACCTATTTATTTCGTATTTAATCTCTGAAATACTTCATACATCTTTTTATTCAACGCATTTCTCATTTCTTTCTCTTTTTTCTATTTCGCTTTTAAGTCTTATAATCTCTCTCTGTCTCTCTGTCTCTCTGTATGTCTCTCTCTCTGTCTCTCTCTCTGTCTCTCTCTCTCTGTCTCTATCTCTCTCTCTCTCTGTCTCTATGTCTCTCTCTCTCTCTCTCTCTCTCTTAAATATTTTCAATAATTTTTTTTTCTCTTTACTGTTTTTCAACCAATTGAAAAATAAATCGAAAACTTTAATAAAAATAATAATCCTCTCATGTTTTATTTTCCTTCTCTCTCTCTCTCTCACACACACACATAGATTCTCCCTCTCGCTTTTCCCCCTCCCTCTCTCTTTCTCTACACCGGCACACAAACCGTAATCTTTAATATTTCTGCATTTCACACAATAAACATGAATACTTATTCAATCATTTCTACGGACTAGCTACCTTGATGTGTTGTAAACGCAAATCACCATGTCACCGTACACTCCTTTAACCAATTACTCGTCAAGGACAAGTGAGGTAACCACTATGTCGTATTTCGACTTACTACATGTAGATTTACATGTTATTGTCATAGAAAATATCGCATTTATAATGCGGTGAGGGCTTATGCTTTTGATAATATAGACAATAGTGTGACGCCTGGATACGTTCGATCACGTTATTATACGAATGCTAATTCAGAGCAGCAGGCCTAGTGCTTTAACACAACTAAATGCACATCTATGTACCTACCTATCTATCTATGTCTTTATATCTATATTCATACATCAATCTGTATATGTATATATATATTATTACAAATTAAAAGGGTAAAGGTTTATCAATTTATTAATTTATTAATAAATCAACAATTAATAATTTTTTACCAAGCCCTTCGGTATGTAAGCACCATTATCGGTGGAGAACTTATTTAAAAGTTCATATACATTTATAAACATCATTAAGGAATCAGCAAATATTTGCTTCACCACATACCGAAGTTCAGAAATAGCAGCTAAAAAAGCTGAGACTCCAACAGATAGCATTACTTGTAACTCACAAAGGCAAAAACAAGAAGAAAAAAGCAAATATTT
>NC_068992.1:13173891-13186215 GCF_001194135.2 Octopus bimaculoides
ATATATATATATATATATATATAATCCCACCTATAAATGTGATCATTATTTTACCTACAACGGTATCAACATATTTCTCAATCAACATTTCTCTGTCTCCTCTTTGTAAAAATGTTTCTCAATGTGCATTTATATTTCTCGCCATTCTTCTCTCATTTCCTCCTTTGCATGCCTATCTCTTAGACGCAAACTAACTCAATAACAAAGTAGTATACTGCCAAATTCATTTACTCCTGCTCCGGTCTATCAAGACGAAATTTTCATCGATTTGACCATTTTAAAATTGTGTTACTTTAGTTTGTTTTTTTACATTTTCTTTACTCTTACATCAAAACCTTTATCAGGTAGCGCAGTATGAGCAAATTATTTCATCCTTACGTATTCTGTGAATATAAAATGTATCTGTGACTATATGATCATATACGTATTTCAGTCTTTCGTACACCAGCGTGTAATTCTATTACGATTTGGTTGCTATTCGTCGTGGCTTGAATGAGCCTAGATTGGCTTCCATATTAGCTTATGTGATGAAAGTATTTACAAGAAGAGATAATATTCCTGGGAGCCATGAGCAGCAAAATGTATGACGTAGTTTCATCTCAGAATTTAATGCATATACGTGAATGATATAAATTTCTCGATATCTATTTTTTTTTCTTTCCTGGAATGACAAGGCAAACTATTCTATTGCGTTATATAAGGAATGTTGTAGGTAATATATACAATACTTACAAATGTACTGATCACTTTCTCTCTCTCTCTCTCTCACTCTCACTTTTTCTCCGCATATATATACAAATGCATACATATATATATATATATATATCCTCTCCACGATACCAGACGAACCAATGGCTCGTAATGAGACGCAGTTTAGGGCAGCTGTGTCAAATTCTCTTATACACCAGATGTGCCATCAAAACTCTTGATTGGACCATGTCAGGTGGGGGAGAAGAGCCATGCAAGGAACGTGAAAATCACGGTGGTGCACCAGCATGACCGCAGCCACTTGGCTGAAACACATAAATAAATAAAAATAAATAAATATGTATGATGTCTACTGGATGATGTGGATGATGTCTACTGGATGATGTGGATGATGTCTACTGAGGAATTTTGTTATTGTCGGCTTTGCAATCACGCACATATTCTCTCGTTTTCTTTCTTTGTCTCTCTGTCTTTCTGTGTCTCACTATTTCACTATGCATGCCTCTGCTATTATTCTCTCTCGCTCTCTGATTCAAGGCTACCCCCGACTAATCTTTATATTTCATTTCCTCTACGCTTTTTAGTTAACTTTGACAGATAGTTACGTCGCTAAAAACCTAAATCACCGACTTTTTCACAAAAAAAAAAAGGCTTAGATTCAATAGGTTAGTGCTTGATGTACAAAATGACTGAATGATAATGATCAAATTCTAAAATTTACTTGATAACCGACTACGTCGATCCTATTTAGTCTGGTGCAAATGAACAATGAAGAAAAGCCATCATCGAATCAATGACATATAGTGCATAAACACCTGCACGTAATCCAATGTGTGGAAACACAACTGAGCTGCGTAAGACCATATATATATATATATATATGTGTATGTGTGTCTGTATATATATTTATATATATATATATATAATTATATGTATGTATATGTATGTATTATATGTAATCTGGTTGTGTATTAGATTATTGGTAGATAGACACAGAAAGATGATTAATATTGCTGATGTTGCTCTTATTGTATTTTTGGACAACGGTGGCATAGATAAAATCTAAATACATCAGGAGAGATAGAGGAAGAGATGGAGGAAGAGCTAGAGAAGGAACGAGAGAGAGAGGGAAAGAGAGAGAGAGAGATAGAGAGAGAGAGAGAGAGAGAGACAGAGAGAGAGAGAGACAGAGCTTATTGCTGCAGAGAACGAGGATGTAACAGGGCTGGGAATTACTATTGAGGGAAGTGTCGGTGGTTGTGACGACGATGTAGGGAAATTATGATGATGACAATGTTGTTGCTGTTATGATGACTCTGTTACTGCTGTTACTGAGCTGATGATTGATGATGATGGCGAGAAGTAGTCGGATGGGGATCATAGTGTTAACAATGATAATGAAAGCAACGATGTCCACAAAAGGCGACAGCAAATTTGAGGACGACAGAGTTAATAATAATGATGAAATGAATAAAATCGAAGCAAAGTGATAAAAAAAAAAGAGAAAATGAAAAAGGAAAATTGTCTGCGATCTGATTACTGCTTCCTATATATTATTCGTACTTATATTATGCTTACTAAATGATAGAAGATAAAGTCAGTTGTGTGTCATGTTACCAAATGTTAATTATATGATCTAGCACTGAGTTGTATTACAATCTTATCACATTTCTTTATAACAAGAAACCTCTATTAAGAAGCCACTTATTATTCAGTCAGTGAGAGGTGCCATTATTATTACTATGATTATTATTATTATTATTATTATTATTATTATTATTATTATTATTATTATTATTATTATTATTATTATTATTATTATTACTATTATTATTATTATTATTATTATTATTATTATTATTATTATTATTATTATTATTATTATTATTATTATTATTATTATGTCTTCTGTATATTTCTTAAAACCTCTACATGACCTACTACATTTTCTAGATAAAGAACTGAAGTAAACCATAAGCCGAACATTCGTTCTTTTGAATCTTGATATTGGCGAGTCATATTTATTCCAAGACATAAAATTTTACACTTAACTCTTTTACCTAACTTGTGCATCGCATGTGATTTACTCTAACATTCATTTGTGACTGAGCCGTGTAGAGTGACGTGGAATGAAGAACCTCACTTTAAGAAACAACGCACGGCCATGTCCAAGAATCGTTCTCCTGACTAAAGCCACGATCTTTCAGAGACGATTCAATATCAGGTTTTGAATGCAGTGACAAATATTTCAAAACATACCTGCTATGTACAAGGGTTTATTCCATCAACTATAATCTTCCTTCTCAAAAGTATTAGCCTTTCATTATTTTTAAAGGAATAATTTAAGGAGTCCCTGTGTGTCATTCCATCCGAAATATGCCTTATAATATTACCACAATAAAACTCTGTTCTGAGATTTACTCAGGTCTGTAAACATAAGTGAGTTTAAATGTCTTAATATGCGATTCTTCGTTTCCATAGAGTTCAAAGTAACATAATTAACATTTCTAGATATATAGTTGCAGACGTGGCTGTGTAGCAATAGGCATACTTCTCAACTACAAGATTCTGGTTTCAAACTTATTGCATAGTACCTTGAGCATGTTTCGTCTATTATATCCCCTAGACGACTAAAGCATTGCGAGTGGTTTGGGGCGTCAGAAACTGCAAGAAGCCCGTCGAGTTTATATAAATGCATAGATGTATCGAGTGTGGCTTTATGTTAGTGCTTGTTCTCACAGCCGCTTGTCAACGGGTCTTGTTTCCTTTCCGTCTTTGTAATATATCAGTTCGGCAAAATATATATCAGTTCGGGAATTATATAGCGTGTACTCGGTTTTCTAAAGAACAATAAGTGCCAATTTATTTGAATAAATCTTTGAATGCGATGCCACTGCACGGCCGCAATCGAATGACTGAAAGAAATTAAATATATAAAGATCAAAGCGATGATATGCTTCAAATTTTCATCTGATATAAGATCATTACATTCACCCCGTTTTAAATTTTCTATCTGTTAATACAAAACCTATTAAAGTATACCCCAAAAGAACCAATATTTTTGAATACTTCAATTTAGATTACATAACAGGTTAGGCTGCTGTGTTCACTTCTATCATGCTGCAGAAAAGGTCATTTTAGATGCTACAGTCTGGAGACTTGGTACATTTAATAGAAGACCACTAATCTACATTTTTGCCATTCGCAAAGACACAGCACGAAGATCCACCAAAGATGATAGAGACATTGATTTCTGGTGCAGCGTTTTGAGACGCATCTCACTTAAGGCTCCTTGATAAAGAAGATTATAGCTTTATATTTAGGATATGAATGATCACCACAGTCTCCAGATTTTCTAGCATCACAGAACAGCAATATATATGGTATTTCCGCCATTGCAAAAACAATATATTATTACGATCTATCCTTGTTTGAAACAAGTGTATTTCATTTACGCCAACAATTTTCCGTGAGAATTGTATGAGACATTTTGTATTCTCTTATTGCCACGACAGAGAAGAAATAACAAAAGAAAAAATTAATACAATGGTATAATCGTAAATCTTATTTAATTGAGCAACTGTCGACTAAGACTGTTTAGACGAGGTTGAAATTATTAAGAGATTTCGTCCAAATTTACCTTTCTGAGATCAATATTAAATGAACTTGTCGAGTGCAGCTGGATTTATAGTTAGAAAAATAATCCAAACAATTTGCATTTATTTTTAATGAACACCGGACGCGGTAAATATACCTGAGAGCCTTGAATGTAAATGAAAATTGCGTGGCAGTTTCTGATGCGATTCTCTTGTCATCAGCTATTTCACTATTCATAATGAAGTATAAACTATATATGAAGAGAAAGGGTAATTGTATATTTGTGCTCTTCTTTGCGTACATTCGATTGTATCTGCGCGAAGTGTCGTATGACTACCGAAAAGAAAGTAGGAAACAGGAAATAAAAAAAAATATGAGGGAATTGTATTCAAAGAAATGACAGGTGAAATAGTTAGACACATAATGTAATGTATAATACAATATTGAATTGAAAGAAAAAAAACTGAATTCTAATTGTGGAGACCAAGTTATTAACGTTGTAATATCCAAATTCAAAATTATATTTGAACTTAGAACGTAAAACTAAATATTCATTGGCGTAACTTACTCTATTTTTTCTATCCCTTGGAACAATAAGTTAATTTCATATGAAGCTTAGACTATCTGTCCTACAGAACGAAACTGTTTGGACTAGTATTTGGGATTGTTTGATTTACGGTCACCTCACCCGGATTCGATGACTAGACCATGCTTCACATTCTATCCTCCAGCAAGATCCTCTGGTTCACATTGTTCCAGTTCACTCAGGTGAAGATGCATACCTGCCGGTGCTGGGTGTTGACTACACGAAGAACCGATGGCGTGTTTAGAGGAGATAAGAACCCTAAATGCAAAAGTTTTCATCTCGTTACTCTTCATAACTTCGTTCGATATTATATTTTCAACAACTAATGTAAATAGATGAATGTAATATGTTCATGTGACACCGAAAAAGTTATAGGTTCATACCTCAATTTAAACTAATAAACTTTTTGAGAAAAAATAGGACAATTATTATATAATGTTTATATTTTCGCTAAATAAAAAAAGCAAATACTGCCAAATATTGAAGAATTTAATTCGACTTTCAAACATCTAAATATTTATATTCTTCCTTTCTTCAATATACGGAAAATAAAGTGAATGCAAATAACTCAAACAAGCTATTAGATGCACATAATTCTGTACGAGCGAGTGTGTATGGATGGTGTCCGTGTAATCTAATGCAGGTGAATCTATACACGAATCATTTTCACAAATATTTATATTTAGAAAAGTATGTGTGCGTGCGTGTGTGTAATTACTTTGTTGTATATATTTCCGTGTTTGCTTGAGTGCTTCTGTGTGAAAATGTATGTCCATTTGCGTTTAAATATATGTTCAGATCAGGACCTGTGTGATTAAGTGTATACATGTGTACATGCCTTTAGATGCCCTGAACGTGGGCGCTTCTTTTGGCGTTTGTTTGCTGTGTAGACAAACAGCAAGATATCCCATCGTTGTCATCATCGTCGTCGTCGTCGTCATCATCATCATCATCATCATCTTCATCATCATCATCATCATCATCATCATCATCATCATCATAATCATCATCATCATATCTATGATAATCTACGCCAGAAACATCACCACTTTTATAGAAATCAGTCGATATTATAAGGTGAGAAACAATGAAAATATGTCACTGACCAGAACGGTGTTGTACGACAAAAATTTTGACACATCATAAAAGTGATTTTTTTTTATATTTAAGAATTTAATAGCTTTGAGTGTTATTAAATTGTTATTCAGCTTCAACATGTGATCTCACATCAAGTCACTTGCGAGACATTTACAATTCCACGAATGTCTGTGTGTATATATGCGTGCATGCATTTCTATACGAGCATGCATACATATATATATATACATGTATACATATATATATACATGTATACATATACATATATACATGTATACATGTATTTACATATACACATGTGTGTGTATGTGTGTGTGCGCATGTGTGTGAGTGTGTGCGTGTAAGAGCTTTTTGACTGCTGGACTATGCTATTATGGTAGTGAGAGAGAGAAGAACATTTTCTCTACATCTTTTCGTCTTCCGTTTCTTAGAAATTTTTTTTTCTCTCGGTGGAAAAAAAAGAAAAGAACATCCATCATTTATGATAAGACATGTTTATTATTGGTTTCAAATTTTGCAACATGGCCAGCAATTTTGGGGCATGGGTAAGTCATCTGCATCGACCCCAATGTTCAAATGATGCTTATTTTATCGACCTCGAAAGAACGCAGGGCAAAGCCGACTTCGGCGAAATTTGAACCCACAATGAAAGGACGAAATACCACTAAGTATCTTGCTTGCGCGGTAACGATTGTGCCAGTCCATTATTACTACCAGACTGTACGTGTGTGTGCACGTGTATATATATACATCTAACTTCCGGTCAGCCATTATTATGATTGACCGTTGACTGAACACTTTTCAATTTTTTCCTCCGTGTTTTTCTCCTTGTCTCCGTATTCTTTCTGTTGAAGAGCGTAGCTCGAAACGTCAGAGACTTTCCGTATTCCCGAGCGTCATACTAATACATCCTTTTGTTATTTACACCACCTGTCCTCGTCTGTTGTTGTTTTTTCGTACATTCTCCCATATATATATATATATATATGTGTGTGTGTGTGTGTGTGTGTGGGTGTGTGCGTGTGTGCGTATGTGTGTGTGAGTGAGTGTGTGTGTGCGTGTGTGTGTGTGTAGATATGTTTATACATATATATACATACATGCATACATATGTGTTTTGTTTCTTTTCATCACTGTGGAGATGAAAGCAATATCTTACATACTTTGCTTCGAAACATTTCCTCGCGCTTTACATTCTGAGTCCCAAAGTCGCCGAGGACGATTTTGGCTTTCACATGAAAGTCAAACAAATTAATCAGCACAGCTGGGACTGTTGAAATAGACTTCCCTCTACCTTCAAAATTTCAGCTCTTGTCGAATGCCCAAAAGGATTATTTCCAGCAAGAAGGAAGCGAGATTTCAAAGCAGAACATATATGGAATAAGAACTGCAAGGTATATTTTTTCCTGACTGCTGCTGACTTTGCAATCTACAGACATCTCAATGGGCCAATGTATGGATGCATAGTTATTGGATACATTTTTTTATTAAGGAGACTGATGATTTCAGGGAAAATTGAAGAGAGAAACAAAAAGTGGGATACATGAATATTTCATAAGATTTAATCAGATGCTTTACCATAGCGAATCGTTGGAATAACAATAGTTTGAAATATTAATGCTAGTATGAGTGAGGGGAGAGATTAACATTTCTGAAGGGATTTTATATGATTTTTGAAGCGCAGAAGTCAGCTTGTGATAAACCGCTCAACGTCTATTCAGATCTCATTGCATGATGAAATATTGTAAGACCAATTAAGATAACTGTATCCTGAAACCTTGAATATTTTGTCGTTGAATATGTTGCAGTTGTTCTATCATCGTCATCATCATCGTCATCATCATCGTCATCGTTTTCGTTGTTATCATCATCATCATCATCATTATCGTCAACGCCGTCGTCATCATCACCATCGCCATTATTATTTTGCTGGGTATGATGTGGAAGGAGTCAGCTGTCCACAGCCAGTATTCTAAGGTGACACTTGTTTACTGATCATGCTTCAAGAACTGTGCGAAGAATTCTTGCAGTTCCAAGCAATATTTGTTTTTGTAGATGTTCTATCTTTACAATTGTACCAATCATTTTGAGCTATGTTAGTAATGGAGTGTTGATACTTCCCAGCACGCTAATAACTATTGGTATCACGTCCACTTTCTCCATTGCCCACATCCTCACTTCACTGATAGTTCTTCATATGCTTTTCTTCTTTCTCTTCGAGCTTCTTTTCTCCAGGATATGCTATGTCGATTATCATACGTATCTTCCCTTCTCTCTCTCTCTCTTCTTTTTTGTTTTTGTTTGTTCACCACAGCAATGTCAAGTTTCCGATGCCTGATGTGGCGGTCACACTTAATCATTGCATCCCACGGGATTTTGCATTCTTCATTGTCACTAACTGCCTCTGGGATTTGGCCATACAACGCCTTTGGTCTTCCTACATCATAATTTCCACGGAGCTCCAAATGGATCATTCTTTCCACGTTGTCATGTTGTCTTTTGTATTCGCGGTGAGCCAATTTTGGGCATTCACAAACAATGTGCTATAACGGTTCTACAACTCTCATCACACGTTTTGCATGTGTTGTTCTCAGTTGTGTCATCATTTCTGCACTTCAAGTAGTAGTAGTAGTAGTAGTAGTAGTAGTAGTAGTAGTAGTAGTAGTAGTAGTAGTAGCAGCAGCAGCAGCAGTAGCAGCTTTGCGGGGCTGCAGAATCGTTAGCACGCGTGACAACATGCTGAGAAGCATTTCAAACGTCTTTACGTTACGTTCTGACTTCAAATGTTGTCACGGACAACTTTGCCTTTACTCTGTTCGGAGGTCGAGAAAATATAAGTACCGTTTGAGCGACTAGCTCCTCCCCACAAAATCCCAGAACTTGTACCTAAAGTAGAAGAATTATTTCCATTGAGATTTGTACAACCAACAACGACCAGAAGATTTCACGAAGAGACAAAATCTCTGCCGAATACATATTCGAACCATTCTTCAGTGCCATTTTTATGCACAATTCCAGTAACATCTCTTTTCGCTTTCATTTTTGCTCTCAGAGTTATTGAAAAACCGAAAATACTGATAGTTATGTTACTTAGATTCGCGAGTGAATAACTCAGCGTCAAAATTAAAGCAACACCAATATCAGCTAATATAACGAGAACTTCGTTATCTCTTTTGTGAGTGCCAAAATAGTTTGGCTTAAATAGATTAGAATCGTTCTAAGAATTAACGCCACGACGAATGTTTTTAAATCTAAATACTATTTTATTGGTTTCCTAGTATTTGCGATAGTCATATAGGTGAAGTGTCTAGAATATCAATGTGTCACGCAATGTTCTCATTGAATGTACCCGTTAGAGAAAGATCCTAGATTAGACAATACTTGATAGAAATGAACTGACCATATAATTTGATAAATGCAAAAAAAAAAAAGAAAATTTGGGGGGAAAGCTAGTCTTGCAAATACTTTCTACAGAAATGTCAGTCTTATTATATCTCTTTTAAGTAAACTTTAATAAATATCGTTTCCCACCAGTGCAATGACGGCGATGTTAGAATGAAGGACTAAGGTAGCGTGCGGTATACAGCTACCTATTCGTTAAGTACCGTATTCAAATTCGTTGCGAGCTGAATTTCTAATATCGTCTCTCAGAGTCAACACAATAAGACGGATAAGTAACATTAATAGAATATTTTTTTTTCTCGAATAAAATACACCAGTTGACACGACAAACGTTAATTTTCTAGTCATAATTACATATATTGAAAGAATTGCAGGGCCAGCGTATGAAAGTTTCTTTGTAGCACCGCTATGTTGTCGATTTTGTGAAAAGATAATGAATGGAGAGAGAAATTGATCTCAGCAATTTATGAGTTCCACCTTAGAATAATGAAAGCCAAAAATGTGCTGCGACTGGGTTTGGATTCAGGACACACAAAGCCGGAACAAATACACATATTGCTTTATCACCGACGTGCTAACGACCCTAGACACTTATGACAAAAAGAATGCATGTGAACTAAATCATGTAATAATAATTAGATTCATAATTACTAGTTTGTGAGTCAAAGCTTAAAAAGTGTGAAGCGTTGACCATACCAATATAAGGTTGGTAGATTCCGAGATGCTGTTTCAATTTCATTTACTCTTTCCTGTTGGACTATTTAACTAAGTAATAATTTGTCCTCTTCACTCAGAAAATTTTCATTCAAATATGCAATAAATATACTATCTTTGATAACTTCCAGGATTTCGCAAATACAATGACAGGCCCACAAAACAATATCCCTTTTAGGTGAATGAATATTATCAAATTATTCTCCCCCAACCAACTCCCCAAATGAATTCTATTGCTTTGAAGGATTTTGAAGTAACATTCTTGTAAGTTATATCGAATTTTCATATCCTAAATATCAAGGCTTTGTATGTAAGGTAGAAAACTAGTATTATTATTACTATTATTATTATTATTACTATTATTATTATTACTATTATTATTATTATTATTATTATTATTATTATTATTATTATTATTATTATTATTATTATTATTGAAAAGAAGTGAATGACAGAAGATACATATATCTGAGTTGCAACCGTTTATTTTGCGACTTTAAATCTCCCGCGGTCTTGTCTTTACACTTTTAAACATAGTAATTTATAATTTAGGCAGAATTCTTGGGATTTCCAGTGGACGGAGTCAATAGATACCGCTGATCCTGTTACTTGGCTAGAGTTTTATTTCATCTACGCTGAAAGGATGATAAACAAAGTTGAGCTCGTCCACATTTTAACCCAGAGCGTAAAACATGATAAGAAATATAATAAGACGTTTTGTATATAAAAAGCAAAGCCAAAAAAGGAGGGAAAAATATAACGCTGAAGTGATTTTCTCAGCAGGCCGCCATCAATGATTTCAGCGTCTAAACACAATGAAATAAGATAAAAGTAAATTACAAAAATCATTTCGATTAAATGCCGCATCTTCAGAAACAGCTCTCATTCATCCAAAAAATTGTCATCGGTATCATCATTGTATCGTCACTGTCGTTGTCGTTAGACCATAACCGTCATCAGATCGAGGGCATCATCGTCATCCTTCATATTTCTTGCAGATCCGCAACATACTGACTCAGTAGAGTATTTAAGACTCTTTAAATTCCAAGTTGCAATCCCACCGTAATCGCATCTTGCATTTCCTCCTTCAACTATCGATAATATAACCACCATTTAATTAGTAACGCACATTTATTCAAATAAACTATCTACAAATTCCCGCAGCTGCGTGCACCTATATTATTAATGCTCATTTATAGTTTGAATACAACACGCAAGGTCATTAACATTTCTCATAGATATTCATAACGTCTGTGATGGTAGAATACATAACAGTCAAACACTAGACTCCATTTCATTGACTATACTCGTATTCAAACATTCTTGATCGGATTTGCTTAACGTTTTGAATTCCTCTCCTCACCTTTACTAAAAAACAGAGTCTCCAGCTACTTCATTGTATTCAGATATCAAATCGTATATCACCTGCAAGCATTTTCCTTTGTAATTCCTCTCCACACTTAAATTTAACGATACTAGATACATGAAATTGTGTGACACAGTTCCATGATCACACGAGAATATTATACGTATGGGAATTGATAGCGGAAACAATATAGTAATATTTCCAAATCGAGGTATAGAGCAAACAATAACTACACAAAATCTGGTAAAATACATTTTTCAATTTCATAAAAACATACTGTCACTGTCACGTACATTGTTTTCAGTACATTCCAAGTAGCCTCTTACAATTTTCCAAAATTAACTTTATTTAGCGGGAAAATCTTGATAAAACTTGGGCGAATTTTACAGCCAAGTGGCAGAGCATGTATAATATAGCGAACCATGTTTCTGTTGAAGTTACTGCTAATAGTTTGGAAACTACACATGTATGCATGTAAACAAATATGCACAAAGATGCACATATATATACGCATAGACATATGCAAGCATAATATATATATATATATATATATATATATATATGTCATACCGGCCATGACGAAGGGAAATAGCCCTGAAACTCGAGTCGCCTTTATATATATATATTTATATTTATATATTTATATATTTGATCCTTTATATTGAACACTCAATATTTCATCTACATTGAATACTTTCTTTCATGGTGCCATCCATTTTTATTTTATTTTATTTTATATTGTATATTGTATATCATATTATATATTGTATATTCCATATTCTATACCCCACATTAGTTCTGCAGGAATATAAATAAAACATAAAAAACAGACAGTGTTGGAACTCTTTTAAGC
>NC_068992.1:13186374-13188447 GCF_001194135.2 Octopus bimaculoides
TATATATATATATATATATATATGTATATATATATATATATATGGGGGGTATCTTTCAGACATGGCATCAGTTACATAGACAGCCGGACTTACTAAGGATGCAGACGAAACAAATATAGAACATTCTGTCAAGGAACTTTCTGATGCTAATCTTCTACACAAAGACTTAAAGGCCATATATAAATGGGCTGAGGACAACAACATTCAATTTAATAGCGGCAAATTCCATGCCTTTCGCTACCAACTAATTTGTGCTCAAAGTCGCACGAGAACACTCTGGACCAAAAGAGCGGCAACCCCAGAATCACATATGGTGCGTGATCTTGGGATTGATATGAGCAACGATACCCCGTTTCATATGCATACCACCAAGATGGTGGTAGAAAAGCGGAGACTAAATAATATATGCGTGTTTATCTCACTTCACATATCAGCAAACTCGTGGAACGTATTTTCTTGAAGAAGCTCATCACCTTCCCAGAAGATAATGACTTACTCCTTTACACGCGGCATGGTTTCTGCTCAGGAAGAAGCTATCTTAACACAGTTTCTGTCACATTATGACTGTATGCGAAAACGACTACCGAATCGCTCAAACGTGAATGTGATCTGTTTTACACAGGAGTTTGACAAGGTAGTCCATAGCATGGTTTGCACAAGCTACGAAGACTTAGCACAGTCAGCAAACTGGTAGACTGGTTACATGACTTCTTAAAAGACATAGGCTAGTCTGTGGCTGCCAATGAGGCACACTTCAAGGAAACTGAATTAGCGAGTAGAGTGCTTCAGGCAAATCTTTTGGGGCTGCTGGTGTTTGAGGTGCATGTTTTCGACATGCTATTAGTCACATATAGAACCAAAATGACTAGCTATGGCAATGAAACAAAAGTTGTAAATGCAGTTTAACGCAGGAAAATTCTACGTCTTCCATTATCAGCAATTATGTGCTAGTATGCTGCAATAAAGATACTCTGAATCAAAAGGAGTGGTAATCCGAGGGTCAAGTACAGGGCGAGGTCTTCGGATCGACATGAGAAATAAAGCGATTCACGTGCTTATCACCAAGATGGTAGCAATGTACAAGCGAATGGACATATGGATTCTTATACCTCTCAGACCAAAAGACAACGAGACTATGTTGGTTGTGTGGAGGACGTTTATATTCAGCCGTCTGGGTTATTGCTTTCAACTGTGGTCATCCCAGAATGCCTAATTAAGGAACTTGAAGCAGTTCAGCGGTGCTATACTAGAACGATTGCATCACTGGTAGAGATGTGCTACTGACGGTTAATGAAAGAGCTATGGCAAAGACAGGAGAGATATGCAATGATATATGTACGGGAGATCCTGGAAGGAATGTTACCAAACTTTGGTCTCGTGAGGTTTAACAGCCCGAACCCGACGTTACTGCAGTGTTACAAAGGTCCCAGTCAACCCGTCTATATTTAAGACCAAATACTGCCATAGCATATGTTTCAAGTCCACGTGGCTATTTAATGCTTTGTCATAACATGGCAGATCTACATGGAGTGGAGGTAGATGGTTTCAATAAACAACTTGATCTATTGTTGCAGGTCCTTGATAAACCTACATCACGGCAAAATACTCAGAAGTGGACATCAATGTCGAACTCCGTCTTTCACCAAAATCCAGTGACATAGGAATGGCCATTGAAATAGTAATAATACTGGCGGTAAACACTGGACGGCCACAACATTTGGGCTGAAACATATTAAAGATTAAGAGATAGATGCACACATACATACACACAAACGTACATACATAAGTACTTACACACATACATACATACATACAGACATCATACATACATAGATAGACAGCTAAGTATATATATATATATATATATATGTCTATATTTTGTTTATATATATGTATATATGTGAGTGTGTGTGCATGTGTATATATATACGTACATATATTGTTGTATGTGGTGTGTGAGCGTGTGTGTGTATGTCTATGTGTGACTATTTATATGAATGTATACATTTCTGTGTAAATTCATGTAGCGTTATACAGACATATATATACATATGTATATATATATATATATAT
>NC_068992.1:13188758-13190242 GCF_001194135.2 Octopus bimaculoides
TATACATATATATATATATATATATGGTGATTTTGGTCCTCTCCTGAGTGGAAATACCACATGTAATTAGCAGCTGCCTAATAATACGGTGTCGATCGCTCCCGCTGCTGCATGATATTGTTCGTAAAAGAATACACAATGTAATTCACAGAAAAGACTTTCGATTTACAAATATAAATCTAGGAAAGTAACGTTAAGTACAATGATAAATGTTTCCTGCACTGAATATGATTGTATATTTTACAAAATCAGCTCAAATAAGAACATTTATGACTGCTGCTTCTAACCTACAGATTCTCTATTTTGGGTATAAAGTTACTTATATCTCAATAATCACCAGTGAAAATATTTATCATAGTAAGTCTCTATATAGAATTTGTAGAAGTTAGGTGATTTCAACAAAAAACGAAACTGACTGGCATGGAATATAATCTGTAAGTGGAACATTAACAATCTCATTTCTGTAATCAAAATTCCAGTGAAGAAGCTCTTGTTTCTTTCTAAGAAATCATCTGATTCTTCCTTGGAAGAATATTATCTTCGACGTCTGACATAAGGCCACCAAGTTGAGGTAGAGTGAAGGATAAGTCGATTACATCAACCCCAGAGAACAAATGGTGTGTATTTTATCGTCTTCTAAAATATGAAAGGTAAAATCGATCTCAGCCGCATTGGAACTCAGAACGTAATTCTAAGAAGAATATCAATAAATGAAAATATTAAATATAAACCTTTATATAGACAATTATAACTACTCAGCTTCATGCCACACCACTATGCGTTTCCAGCATGAATTCCTTCAGCATTTACGACCAAATAAATACTCTTCTCTTACAATAGAAATTTCTTAATTCAGAAGTATATATATATATATATATATATACATATGTAAATTTATGCGTGCGTTTGTGTGTTTGTATGTATCTGTGTATGCATATGTATATATGTATATTCATTTGCTATGTCAAATTATACACACAAATAATTTCACATGAAGTTGGAGGATTGATAAAAACTTTTCTGTCGAGTAAATATTAATCTTCAAAAGGAATACGTTGCCTCTCTCCTCGTTGAATCTTCGAATTTCTCTGAAGCATTTTCAATCTAAAAGTTAATAAATATGATCATATGTTTTTGTGTGGTATTTACCTTTAAATGTAGATAGGTAGATAAATAAGATAGATAGATAGATAGATAGATAGATAGATAGATAGATAGATAGATAGATAGATAGATAGATATTTACAGAGCCATGCTAATTATAGGAATTAAACGCAGGAAGGAATTTACATAAATATCAATAAATATATCTCGAAATTTAAAGAGCGTTTCACAGCTAAATGAAACAAAATAATGGGAGAACTTTCTCATTGCTTGTGAGTTTTCTATAGAGATTATAGAAAATGTATGATTTTAGGATTAGCTGTTTGTTGACATTTTCGCCGCTTTTGATTGGATAAAATAAACGCCTGATTTTAGTGAAC
>NC_068992.1:13190551-13192486 GCF_001194135.2 Octopus bimaculoides
ATATATATATATATATATATATATACATACATGTGCACATACAAACATACGTACCCACATATCTACATGCATACAAACATATTTAAGTCATTTATTTAGTTGAAAACCTGTAGTTCAAGAGTTAAGTAGTTAAGCACATAGTCACCCGAGTCTGTTTATTTCAATTCGATGCTTTGATTGGCTGAGGTGATTCGCCTGATGTTTTTTCGCCGATCTGATAAACCACGTGTTACCCTGTAGTAGAAAAAATTCAATACAGATATGATACCTAATTTAATGGACGGTATGTACATGGAAAGTGAAATTTATTTGCTTTTATTATTATTTAATGTTTTCCTTAATATATGACCAGTTTCACCAATTTAAGAACAAATTCATATGGATTTTTCGAACTTATTTGGTAAGTATAATTAAATATATATTTCAGCTTTTGCCATAATTTCTTAACTCCCAACATTTCTGAAATGTTGTATGATAAAAACAAATAGCATATATTTTGCTTGTCCCGTTTTAGTCTTGAATTTAGTATTCTATATTTTAGAATATTCATTAGAACGTATATACAACGATTTCGAGAAAAAAAAGGTTATATATATGTATATATATATATATATATATATATACATGAAGAAATATATACATTCATGCATAATGTTTTGTGTGTGAATGCATATCCTTTGCAGTAGTAATATGTATTTTAAGACAAAAGTTTCTTCTCTTCGACGTATAACGATTTCTTTTTGTCGTATTTTTCAAGTTATCACATTGTACAATGACACCAACGTAAAACAGGATAAAAGAAACATAATTTTGCCAAAATTTGAAATATTTTTAGTCTGCAAACACATTATTATCCTTACCGAATTGCATGATCACATATTCCTCAGAATAATAATTTAACTTTTAAATAGATTGCAGTTTCTTTTATTAGAATAACCTGTCTAGGATAATTTTCTTGTTGAAATGTGCAGATAATTTAAACCATTGTTTAGCAAAATAGCTAAGATTTATTCTAGTCAAGCAATAATTCTACAGATGATGATGATGATGATGGAAATACGGGACATGTATTTTAAACAATATTTTCGATACTTTATTTAGTAAAATAGAAATAATGATTCTTAATACTAGGTATGAGAAGGTAATCGAATTTGTGTTTTATTGTTGAACATTAAATTCTTAATATATATTTTCGGAATTCTTTAATGTTGCACATTAAATAATACACTGCCAAGAAATATTATTTATATCGAATGAAGAATTTAAATTTAATATATATATATATATATATATATATCAACAATCGAAATTTATATGAAATTTGTTTTCCGCATACAATATTGTTGTAAAAAAGATCACGCTATATGTTCATTTGCATAAGAGGTCACCAAGGGTCAAACACAGGAACATCGGATGATATGAAAACATGTGGAGGAAGTTTTTTCATTGGTTAAGCATTTCACCTGATATTTTTCGCCTGAGATGCATCTACATTTTAACCTTTGACATCAGTTTTATGTAGAATTTGATTGGTCAGTTAATCACTGCTGATCTATCGACATATGAGTAACAGCTGGATCGTATGTTTCTTATTCGTGAGCAACGATTGGTCGACAACTTTCACCTGATGTTATCACCTCATATTTTTACTTTCATTTTCAAAATACTCGTCGTCATTGTCATATTCGATGACTGCATCCTCATCCCCATTCTCATAATTGCCTTCTTTTTCTTCTTCTTCTATCAATCTGTCTATCTATCTATCTGTCTGTCTGTCTGTCTGTATGTCTGCCCCCCTCTCTCTCTTTCTATATATATATGACGGACTCACCCGTCGTTCGTCACCTCATCACCGAACAAACACACAGATGATTTTTTTATAATAATCAAATGTTTGTGTAGTCATATATATATATATATATATATATATATATA
>NC_068992.1:13192790-13194214 GCF_001194135.2 Octopus bimaculoides
TGTGTGTGTGTGTGTGTGTGTGTGTGTGTGTGTGTGTGTGTGTGTGTGTGTGTGTGTGTGTGTGTATGCATATAAACACTCACAAAAATCCATGTAAACATGCGTAAACTATGGTCTGTGTGTGAGAAATCTTCATTGTTTATATTGTCATTATTACACATATCATCATCATCATCATCATTATCATCATCATTATTATCATTATTAATGTTATTATTATTGTCATTATATATCCTTGATTTTAGAGTAATAGATGCGGTTGTTGCAACGGTGCTGTTGCCAATGGAAATGTCTTTGGCGATGTTAGAACCAGCGTAAGAATACGTAATAAAATGGTTTGCGATATTTATTTCCGTTGCATTTATTCAACGCCGCATGTCTTATTTATCCACTTTTTAAACCCTTATTATATATATATTTTTATATTTGCAACTGCTACGTGTGGAATTTTTGTCAGAAGAGATCCAATTCCATATCACCTTACAGGTATTCGTTTCAGTTTTGGATTATTATTACCGAACGATATTCATTGATGTATTTGTCACTTTGAATAAGGATGTCCCAGATGACTAAAAGCAAAGCGTTGTCAGGTATTTCGTTAGCTTCACAATCACGTCACTTCTTATTCGTTACCATAATAAAGGGTCGGCATATTACCGATCGGTATGCATACATATCGACCAAATTGAGTTTCTGAACATACATGGAATTTGCAGGAACCGGTCAACCTGAAATAATGAGTTTATCAATATAATTAAAATAAATGCATATGCTTGACTTGATGGCAAAGGCAGCGATTTGGCAGATTAGTTAGTATCGCGGTCAAAATTCCTCATGATATTTGCAGCTACACTCTTTGCTCAGAGTGAAAATTGTGCCGAGCTCAGCTGTGTCGTTCCGTCCATTCTGTATCGTCAAATATTTAGCATTCTAGGTTAGTGAAGTTGTTTGAAGCTCACGTCTTATTGTGGTATACAGGACGGTGCCTTCATTTCCAGGAAAACTATCTCTGATTACGTTGGTAACGTTGGTATGCCGGTGACTTTCCCCAGACCTACATGAGGAACACCAATGAACCGCGAAAATCCTGCCCTGACATGCATAGTTGCATGGTAGGCATTGAGTAACAGAGGACTTATCTGATGTTAGTACCATGTTACACTATATTCTTCCCGTAGTGTTTTGGGTACAAGCATCGATCTTAAACATCTAAAATAAGCACTTCTTTGTCTGCATTTAGTCCCGATCCTCCTAGCTGTGTTTGGCTTTCATTTTATTTTCCATCTTGTATTTGAGGTTCCCAAGTCTTTACAAACATCAGGTTGCTTTAGTGCGATTGAGACTTAATTTGATCTTTCAACGTAAATGCATGCAATACAGAACTACACACACACACACACACGCACACACACACACACACACAC
>NC_068992.1:13194333-13197243 GCF_001194135.2 Octopus bimaculoides
AGTTATCGCCAAGCCAACATGGCAGTCCCAAAATTAGGACGAAAGCTGCCGTGAATTAGCTCCAAGAAGCCATCGCCTCAAGCTAGCTATGTGACACACGAAACCTGTGTCCTTTATAATCTTCGAACAGTGGAGGTCAGCAGCTCCCCCTTGCTGGTTTGGCATCTGCAGACTAGTTTCAGGGTGTAGCCCCTTGTCAATGCAGAGCAGCCAAGCTCCAGCCGGGCAGCGCTACTGATTCTCCGTTCGAAGGTTATTTATCTAATTTCAGTGGAATCTATCCACACACACACACACATATATATATATATATATATCGGAATTTGCCTTTATCACATTTTACAATGCAATAGTTAATAAACTATTGTATACTTCAACTGCCATATTCTGTCTGATGATCGTTAACATGACACTGTGGGTGCCAGCTGCTACAGCCTTTCAGCTTCAGTACAACAGGCCTCGAGTAAATCTATAAAGAACTGCAATCCGGTGGTGGTAGACTATACAAGAATATTGAGAGATTTCTGTCGTCTTATTGCCGATGAACACCTTGTTTCACAGCGGATTTCTTGAAATTATACGTACGTATCTTACGAAATGTTTGACAGCAAATTCAGTTCGTGCGGGTCTTTAAAGAAGAATAAGTGATATATAAGAAATATAAGGGATCTTGATCACACCTCGGTTGGCCTTGCAATCTACACATATGTGAATGAAACAATGTATGTGATGGATAGTTATTGAACAGTAACTTTATTTGTTGTGGATATTGTTGTCTTCAGGCGTACCTGAAACTAAAAAAAAAAAAAAATGAGTTAAGGAGCATACATGAATATTTCAAAAGATTTAATCAGATGTTCAATGACAGCGAATCCTAAGAATAATAATATTTTGAAATATTAATGCGATAATGTGTGTTCGAAAAGATTAAAATTTTTGAAGGGATTTTATAAGATTTTTGAAGCGCAGAAGTCAGTTTGTGATAAACCGCTCAACTGTCATTTACATCTCATTACATGATGAAATATTGTGAGATAGATTAAGATAACTATATACCCAAACCTTGAATATAACACGTGTTGTCGATGATGAGGATAATGATGATGATGATGATGTTGATGATGATGATGATGATGATGATAAAGTGACCGAAAGCACTATACTGGCAGCGCAAGACCAAGCTATGGCCATGAACTGGAGGATTAACCTGAGGAATGAGCGTCTCTGCTGTACCACAGCTGTAACAGAGTGGCTAAAACCATTGGCAATATCACGAACGAATAAACTAGACATGACCCAAGCCACTCCAAGTAGTGGCCTTGGGATCTGGTTGCGAAAGTGCTACATTGGAAACTGTGCACAAAGTAGGAGGCTAGAGGCAGCCAAGTCATGTTATGAGCACAAACCGCAGAGAGTGGTGGAGACGGAAACAAAGAAAGTAGACCTCGGCGGAATTTGAATTCAGAACGTAGCGAAGGGCGAAATATCGCTAATCATTTCGTCCAGTGTGCTAACGATTCTGGTAGCTTGACGCCTTAATAATGATAATAATAATAATAATAATAATAATAATAATAATAATAATAATAATAATAATAATAATAATAATAATAATAATAATAATAATAATAATAATATCAACAACAGCAACAAAAACAACAAGAACAATAATAGTATTACAAGCACGTCCACCATCACCACGACCACTAGTACTTCGTTAGTGTTTCGGTAATGTGTTCCCTCACTTCACGTTCTGGTGGTAGATTTGTCAATGGGTTTGCCTCTCGAAATGTTTGAGTTGATTCTTATGCGAAATATTGCAAGTACCATTATTACAACTTTTGTTAGGTTGCAGGCTGGAAAAATCGTTAAACGCCCTGGGCAAAATTCTTCATATTTCTTCTGGTTCTGTATTTTCTGAGTTCAAATGCCGACGAGTTCGACTGGACCTCTCATCATATTCAAGTCGCGAATCACTCAAATACTGAGATCGCTGTAATGAACAAATCTCGCCCCTGAAAACTTCCTGGCTTCGTTCCAAAATTTGAAACAATTGTTATTGATATTTGTGTGCTTCGGTTACAGTATGAGAAGAGAGATATAAAAATGCATTGTGTTACTTGTTCTGGTTCATTTCTTTCCGAGGTCAAATCTTGCTGATGTCAACATGTTCTTTCATCACTACCGATTTGATAACGCTTGCATCAATATAATCGATTAGTGTCGAAATTTTTAAGTAACCATTAAATAAAGAATTCAGTTTCATTATTTCTTCGCCGGAAACAGTTATAGCTTTGTGAGTTTGAATATCAGAATCCAAGAGCGAGAACAGTAGAAGACAGAAAACTCAGACATCAGAGGTTGCCAAACGAACTTATTCAAAGTAGAAATGTCCCTGTGGTCAATGGCACACGAATACTTTAGTTTTGTACAGTATATTTATAAGGTGATGGTTGTTCATATCATTTCATTTCGTCTTCTAGAAGTGCATATTATATTTTCGCGATATAGCAAATCTGAGATGTATTTATCAGATGCTTATCACTCGGTATCCCGTACTTAAAATGGATCATCTGCAAAGTTAAGATCGCTGCACTACTATAAAGCCCAGCAAAATTTATCTAAAATTAATTTATAAGTTAAAAAAAAAGTGGGACGGTCTTCTACTTTAATTGTCGGTTGCAGTTCTTCATAGAGCAACGTGAAATGAAGTGCTTTGCTCAAGAACACAACGCAACGCCCGGTCTCGGAATCGATCCCTAGATCTCTCAATCGTGAGTGCAACATTCTAACCACTAACTCATGCGCCTTCAAAATGCTGACATACATGCATACATACACACATATATATATATACATATATATGTATACGTACATACATACAAACACACGCATACATATATGTATATA
>NC_068992.1:13197329-13199758 GCF_001194135.2 Octopus bimaculoides
TATATATATATATATGTATATACATGTAGAGAGACAGACAGACAGAGAGAGAGAGAGAGAGAGAGAGAGAGAGAGAGAAAGAGAGGGAGAAAGAGAGGAGAGGTGCATATGTATGCATAAATGCATATTGTGTATTAGATTCTGTCCTAGTTAATATCAATGAAATTAATCTGTATTTAGATTATATTTGAAACGTCAAGATTATCGTCAACTAACACCTTTGAATTTTTTTTCATATTGCCAAGTTAATGACGGGCGTAATTATCATTAAAAAATATACAATTAACAGTATAGCTTTCTTGATATTGTTGATGATGTTTGTTAAGAGATTGTTGTTATTATTGTTGATACAGGTGATGGTGGTGGTAGTTCCGTGTCCAAAGAGGGTGATCTCTGTATAGGTGATCTCTGTATAGGTGATCTCTTAGGTGACGAGTGACAAATTCACGTGGCCTTCTCAATCCTTAAGCGTCAAAATCCTAGAACAATGGAAATAAACTAATCTAGTGTGGAGGTAAATGTGTTAGAGATAATCCTTAGGTATTCGAACACAATACACACATAAAAACATAATATTTTTGTGGGGGATATTAGCAAAACTTACATACATTCATACATGCATATAATATGTGTCTGTGTGTATGTGTGTATTCGTTTGTATCTAAGTGTGTACATGTACACGTATATGTATATGCATTTTATTGTTTAATTCTTCTACTTGGTTGAGTCATTTGACTGCAGCCATGCTGCAGCACCACCTTAAGGGGTTTTAGTCGAACAAATCGTCCCTAAGTCTTATTCTTTGTAAAGCATAGTACTTATACCATCACTTTGTATGTATTTATGCGTGCATGTATAGAGGCATATAGCGTCATGCCTGCTTGATGAGGCGATATAAATAATCATTTCGACTAGAGGTGCAATGCATGGGAGAGGGAGCCTTGGCGATATCATCGACTGCAATTAAAGGACCAGTTGGTCCTTTAATTTATCTTTCCTGAGTACAATTAAAGACAAAGTCGACCTCAGCAGCGTTTGAACTCCAAATGTAAGGACGGACGAAACGCTGTTAAGCATTTTTTCCGCTGTGCTAGCGTTTCTATTAGCTCACCACATTGAAGGCAATATATATATATATATATATATATATATATATATATATATATAATGATGCTGTATTGATATCCAGTAATCACCCGCCATATTGCGGTTCACATATCGCGGTTAACCTATCACGGTTTATTGTTTAAGCTTACGTCGATTCCTCCGTGGTGTTGTTTTGCATTTATAATAAAATAAATATATACAAATTAAATAAATAATAAAAACAAAATATGCAGTACAGTACTGTTTCTACTTCGTTGATTTCCGCACATAACGGGGCGTTTTGGAACGTAATACCCGCGATAGTTGAGGGATTAGTGTATGTTATTAGAATTGGTCGTATGGGATTAGTTTATGAAATTATGAAGCACTACACAGAATTCATACAGCAAAATATCTTTCGTTTAGTGACATTTCAAAATCAAAATTGATATACCTCGAAAATGTATTTTTATATATTTTAAATTAGTAGTATTACTTAGTGAAAATGCATCATTTAAATAAATATCAACCAAACCTGTATTATGAATAATATTTTAATTCCATAATAATAATTTTATTACGTGTGTATGTAAAAGATATATACCAGTATTAGCGGTTATAATCCTCCTACGTTAATCGTCGTTGTACTGAGATTTCCTCGATGAAGGCCGACTACCAATTAGAGAAAATATTTTTCTTCTGAGTTCCCCACGGCAGAATGTGTGCACGTAAATATTATTGAACATGGAATTCATATAGTTAATATTTGATGAAAAACGCACGTGCACTAACACGCATACACTGTTGCACACACATAAACACAAACATATATATAAATAGCACGTTGCTTGGTTGCTATCGAAACTATTTATCTTTTGATTGCGACATAAAGCATTGATATGTGTACACCTTGATAGCATGACATAGCTATAGTTAGACAATAGAAGAATTAAGCCGAATTTATGTCGTGTTGCTTAATTTGCAAAAGAAATGATAACTTTGATCTATCTTCGTAATGTTGTCTTGAATTTACAAATTTTCGTTTCCAATGCTAGGAATCTCGAATTAATACTTTGTTTTTCAATTCGAATTTGTTAAGAATAATTTTAAATAAAGTAAAAGCAATAGTAGACGTAGTAATAATATTTTAGTAAAATTTACTAACACACGCAGAAACAGTCACACATACGTACATGCGTACATACAAACATACATGCATGTATACGTGTATAAAGGCATACATGGGTACATAAATACTTGCATACACATATACGTGCGTACGCACATACACTCATACATACACACGCACACACACACACACACACACACACACACACACACAC
>NC_068992.1:13200402-13202800 GCF_001194135.2 Octopus bimaculoides
CACACACACACACACACACACACACACACACACACACACATATATATATATATATATATATATATATATACATACGACGAGCTTCTCGCAGTTTGTGTCTACCTAATCCACTCACAAGGCTTTGGTCGGCCCGAGGCTATAATAGAAGGTACTAGACGAAGGCGCCATGCGGTGCCATGCGGTGCCATGCATGTATACATATATTGTTGCGACACTGGTGCAATGCTTTTAAATAGCTTAAATTACACATATACAAACTCTCACTTACTCTGCTATCTGGTTCAAACAGTTAAAGGAATGGACTAAAATTCAAGGCAAAGATCTGCGTTTGTTAGTTCCTGTTGTATCCTTACACTTTATATTATTTCAATGCTGGAAATTGATAGTGATTTTCAATCACATTGCATTGCTAGAGGTATTGATAATAGATTTTGTGTTCGAAATGTCTGTATGAATGGACTAATACACTAAAAAATAACATAATACATTAATCTGAGTTTAATGTTCGCAACACACTATGCTTTCGAAAATGAGATTCATTCTAAAAGTTCAGTATATATTTAAAGTATACACGCAAAAACTAATTTTGTTTTCTTAGATTTGTCTTATGGAAGGTGAGAAAAGTGACTTCCGACGAATCTACTACAGACTCTTCGGATTTCCAAATATTTGGCAGATCTGGGTTTCCATTTGAACATGGCTTTTGTTTTCATCTGCTTTGCTCTTTGTACAGTGTGTACTTCTGTTTCTTCTAATTGCGTCTCAGTGTCGTTGATCCCTCTATATACTTCTTTGCCTCTTTTGATAATATGTACGCTTTTGTTTTAGTCTTCAGTATTTGCAGACATGTTTATACATCTGGTCATTGCTATTCTTTAGACTGGCGTCTGCCCTTGCAATTGCTGTCTTTAGAGATAATTACAGCTGCAACTCTTCATAACTTCCATCCTTTCGAAGTAAGTATATTCTATCCACATCAGCCTTTGGGTTATGCATGTAGTGCACTGAGAGGAGATTGCATATCGCATTTTATCATTTTTTACTGATTTCACAGACTATTCTCTGATATTAAATCTTTAGGATACAACATGTATAGCTAAAGTATTGACTACGTAAATCCTGTCTTTTTTTTTTTAGTTCGCCTTTTAAGATCGCCCTAATTCTTTCTGTATGTTTTCGCACAATTCCGATTGCTGGATGTCGTCCATTTTAAACAGACATAAACATTGGCAATGCGTTGGGGATGTAATTCCTTGGTGGTGATAGACTTATTTGTATACATGCTGTTCGTTTTCTGACAGACTTTGAACATCTGAGTATTTTCATTTCAACTGTAATCACTTAGCTACATCAACGTCTGTGATAATTTCGTGGTGTACCTCAGAGTATTTGTCGTTCTAGGTTCGACTTTCTTCCGTGGAGGTATATTTGTATTATTATTTACATCAGTCTTTGAATGACTATAGGCATTGGTCATACAATCGAATTTGTTGGGTGCCAAGATTCCCTAAAAAAAAGTATTTTTCTTTAGGACATTACCAAGCTATCACAATCTATTTGGTCTGTTAGTAATGTTTTTCTCCTCCCGTTGAAGTATGCTTCTTTCGTATATGCATACGTGTATGTGAATATATGTATGTATATATATATATATATATATATATATATATATATATGTATGCATGTATGTATGTATGTATGTATGTATGTGTATGTGTGTGTGTGTGTGTGTGTGTGTATGTAAATGATGTATTTGTCTCATATTCTCACTCTCTGTGTTGATCACTCCGTCATAGCATGCATTTCACACGTAGCTACAAAGTATGGAATGGTAAAAGTTATTCCGTTAGATAATTAAGAATAGATTTTGGATTTTCGTGCCAATGTTTGTTGCTTAACTCATAAATATGGAAATTGGACATTTTATTTTAGTGTTGTTTAAAAAGCTGGCATTATCTGACAATGAGGAATAGAGACTGACGGACACTGATATTGTATGTACGTGTGTGCATGTCTTTCGTAATGTATGTACTTATGCTATTATGAAGTGTATGATTATGTATGTTAATGCTTTTGTGTTTGAGTTAAGTTTATGCTTGGCATTTGAAGAAATCATGTTGGGAAAGGATATGTTGGTGAGCAAGAGAATTATGCTGAGAGAAATGGAATAGAAATATTTTATTTCTAGTAGACTAGAGAATTGGTATGCTATTTTTTTCTTTGTTTCAATTTTCAGAATATGTACAGGAAACATGAATACATAGCTCACATATCAATCAAGTACCTGACAATTTTGCGACAATTACAGGTGGCTATAAATTAACTGCTCCTGTGTGAATGTTTATATATTTATTATACGTGTGTGAGTATGAATGTATATATATATATATATATATAT
>NC_068992.1:13203246-13206224 GCF_001194135.2 Octopus bimaculoides
TATATATATATATATATATATATATATGTATACATATACGTAAATACACACATACACCTTTACTCTGCAAGTTTCAATGTCCATACATGCCTATCTACTTCTGTGATTTTGCGTCTTCCCTGTATATTAACAGACAACGTCATACCCTATCAAATAGTGGCCCACGTTTGACTGTTTGATAATGACTTTTGAAATGAATTCTCCGTCACATAGGACGGTCTCTATGTTGCAGTGACCGGCCGCAAAGGGGACATGTGTTGTTACCTTGAATTAGCATCCCGTTTCTGAGTGAGGTGTGAGCTATCTACTAAAGTATCTTTATATTCGTTTCACAGTTAAAATAAGTTCTCAAAGAGTGCATGTTAAATGATTTATGAAGCTTATTTCACGGAGAAATTGTTTATCAACTAAGCTGAGGAGGCTAAGAGATTTCGGAGTGTTGGCCCGGTAATTCGTATGCCTATCTAGGTAGATGAATATTCGCCTCCATCAATGTTACCAAAGGATCGTGTCTGCAGGGGCAAACTCTAGTTGAGGGGAATTTCTGACCGATTAAATTCAGCCCAAAATGCCAATAGTTTTTTTGCACATCGGCCCAGTCGTAGGCAGTCATCGCTACTTCAGAGCGTCTCTATGGAAGTTGAGTAGATGTATTTCTACATGTCAGCATATAAAACCAATGTGCATGGATATTACTGCATTGAAGACAGGTTTCGAAAATTTAATGAGGAATTAATAGTGTACTGAGAGTTATTATGTTTACATTTATACATATCCGAGTATATTTGGAAAAGTAAATTACATGATTTTTATTTCATTTTTTTTTCAATTCTGTATTTATGTGTCGATATTTAAACCGTTCTGCGTGTGACACTGAATATCCAATTCTAAAGAGTACCTTATTCATCCTAATCTTAGCCCTACTCCTTAGATATCTTACTCCAATTCAAATCCAACTGGCCAATAATTTTTCCTCTCCTAAGTCTATTATCCTATTCTCAACGCTTCCTGAATATTAAACGGTCATCTGCATGGGGATAGGTATAATTAATAGGATAAGCATATGTACTCACACCAGTGAAAATTTTGCAATCTCATGTTTCAGATACATGCAAACCACAGATACTAAATGTAGCGTTAATTGCTTCAAGATAGAGAGACTCCCAAGTTGTTACAAATTTCGGAAACTGACTTATATCACTCTGCTCCCATGCGCATTCAGAACGTTTTTTTGATTTAGCGTGTGTACTGACATAAGACCTATGACTAAGTTTCTGTGCACTTTTAATAAGCTTCAAAATGTTGCAAGTAACCGAACAAAACAGCTGCTTCGCTATTCTCCTTGTACTTCCTGCAACATTCGCCCAATAGTTATAAGGCTGTGCATAAACTGAATTGCTCACAAATGTCTAACTTGAAAAGATTCTCGGCAATGTACGTCATTATCTCATTAACATATAATCATATATAGGAACACGGTATATAGAACAACTGTAATGGCTGGTTATTGAATGGCAATCACTGTGCCTACACGTGCGTTGCAAGTATAATTTATAACCCACGTACGAAAAGCAGTACTGTTCACTAGATACAAAATACCAATGTGCGATAGCCTACCGCATTTATACTATAAGTGTTGTAATTAAGAATGGAGAGACGGGAAAGTTACAAAAATCTGTTTGCTAGTCGCTTCGTATGACGTCAAGTAACCCGCCAAACTAAGTGTTCTCTGATGATTAAATAAGAAGTATTTTGTTAGTAGTACTCCAGCTTAGTACGTATATAAATACACATTGCGAACTATTCTAGGTATATTACATTAATTTGAAGATTCAATGCTATATTGATTTTCTTCTTTGGCTTCACACCGAAAGAGAGAAAAAAAATAAAGTTAATATTAATTATATTCTGAACGTGCTGTATTACTGGTATTTACGCAAAGAAAGATAAAGAGCCAATTTAATAAGATCAAGATTTCATTTCAGTAATTCGAGTATAGAACTAAAACAACGAAAATTGTGAGCCTTTTGTTGAAGGCTGCCCATACATCAAAGTTTCTTTTTACTAGATAAGGTGGGTGTGTACTGTAGCATCAAGATAATTTCGAAATAAAATTGAAATGATTGCAAATAAAAGAAAAGTTTGTTAATTTCAGCATAGTGATCTTTACGTGAACCGCGAAATCACAAAAGCACGTTTTCCTGAGAAAGTGTAAATAGTAATTATGTATATATATATCTTACAACGTTTGACCATAACCAGTTCAGCATCTCCCTTAGTGACTGACGATATGCGCATCTCTGATCACGAGCAGTAGTTGGGGAGCATCATAGTGATGTGCTGAAAGGAATTCTTAGGGCTTAGATAATTGGGTATACTGGGTTTCATATATTTGTACCCCAGTGTTACTTTGATGGCATGTTCTTCTCTCTCATTCAATAATGTTGATGATTATGATGATGATGATGATGATGAAATTCTTCCTCAAATAATTCGGTGTATTACTGGTACGTTATTCAATTTATGAATGCTTGTGCAAATGCAAATTCAAGCGTGACTGGACAACATAAAATTGGTAATGAAAAAATAAATAAATCAAATTCTGAAACGGTCTCTGCTTGGTAAACTATATACAATTTATTATTTTGCTTTCAGTTTTCCGTTGCTTTAATATATATATGGATATGTGTATGTGTGTATGTGTGTATGTGTGTATAGATGTATGGCTCTTTGTGTATATCTGTGCGCGATTGTGTATAACTAGGTATACAAATACATACGCAGATGTATACATTGGTATATACATAACATACATACATATACGCACAGGCACACACATACATACATAAATATATGCCTATATCCAGATTGTATATGTGTGTACACGTGTGTACACGTATATATATAAATATATATATATATATATATACGTGTACACACATATCCAATATATATATATATATATATATATATATATA
>NC_068992.1:13206383-13211383 GCF_001194135.2 Octopus bimaculoides
ATATATATATATATATATATATATATATATATATATATATATATACATACATGTATGCATCTGTATACAGCTCTGAGTATACACAAATATTGTCTTAATAAGCACAGTCTATTCAAAAACGCAATGAGATGAAATTAACTAGGATATTGAACTGGAAATAATGTCGATCTATAGAAAGTTATGTGAAGTTCTATTATTCTGGGAGACTATTGATAAGGTTAGAGAGGTAACATGGTGAAAGAAGAATTATTTCGTTAATGGAAAACAATGAAAGAAAATAAAGAATCAAACGTTTGAAGTTATAGAATGTTAAACGTGTGTAAGTAATAATTCCTCTCATGCTGACCCCACGCCAAAGCCAGACATACTCCGCCACCAATGCCAACCAACAACAACAACAACAATAACAACACCAACACTCACACACACACACCGAGATACACACTTTGATATAAAGCCAAACATTACGCACACACATATGTGGTTGGATATATTTGTCGGTGGGTGGAGCATGTTTTTACACAACTTATCTCGCTATCTATTTGGCTCTCACTTACTCTTTTTCTCTCTCTGCCTATCTAAACTATATCTATACATACACAAACGCACAGACATATTTGTTGATATTTATATGCTCGTGTAGTAGTGCATATATGTACGTATAATTAGGAATATATATATATATATATATATATATATATATATAGCTGTGTGTATGTGTGTGAGGGTAGAAATATATATATATATATGTGTTTATTCACAGAAAGCGAGAACACTCACACATACACACAAACGTATATATCGTGAGTTACCCTACAGGAAAAGTTGTACTCTTATACATATGCACACGCAAGCATTGTTTACCACATTAACACACACACACATGTATACATTCTTTTAATCTTATACACACACACACACACACATACACACTCACACAGAAGCACGCACATTAACATATAAAAAAAGTGATATTTATTATACATTACAATACAGACCCCAATGCACTACGTAAGTGAAGCTAATGTGCAATTATCGCCACCTTCTTACTGGCTTTTCTGCTGGAACCAAGCGATCCAACTAGTTTGTGCTGAAACAATGAACGCTCCCTTGGTAATAATTAGAACGCTAAGACTTTTCAATAGATGTATAGTAGTTCATTAATTATGAACAAGATGAAAGGTAAAAAAAAATGTAGGAGTTTGTGGGATTAGATACCGCCAAAAATAAAATATGATTGTAAAAAAATAATGAGTATATAGCTTATGAAACTAAACAATTTCAAAGATGAATGAAAAGCCATCATTCTCCTTTCATTTTCTTGGTTTGTGAAGGCTGAATCGTTTGATATATGGTCATGGGTATATGGAACAATAGCATATTAGTTTACGCATATATATATATATATATATGTATATATATATATATATATGCATGTACACACATTCGTATAACTATCCATATCCATCTATCTATATGTGTAAACAGACTCATACATGTGTATGTATATAGCCCGGACTGAGGAGGGTGATGTTTGTCGTTGCCTTTGTTCGTGATGCGAGTGCCTAATCATATATAACACATCTAAGTTTATATGAACATATGTTTGCGAGCTTATATGTATATACGCATATCTATACTGTTCTATAACAGCGCACGCGTACAAACAAAATGCTTCTCTATGAAAATATTTTGGCATTTCTTTAAATGCATATATTAGTAAATGTGCGTGCGCGCGTATCAGCACGCGTGTGTGTGTGTATGTATGTCTGTGTTGTGTGTGTGTATGTATGTCTGTGTTATGTGTGTATTCAGAAAGTCATCAGTTTTGATATGTCTATATATTTATGTGTGAATGTATGTATGCATTGTATGTATGCATGTATGAGCGTGGTTTGTATATATATATATATATATATATATACATATATATATATATATATATATATATATATATATATATATATATATATATATATATATATATATATATATATATATATATGTGTGTGTGTGTGTGTGCATGTATAATTATATAAATATATAATAGAAGCACCGTTGTTCCTAAACCCTTCAATGACAGACATTAAGTAGCAGCACTTCAAGGTAAAGACTTTTTTTCAACTCAATGTGCCAGTCTCGTTTGAGACAAGTGTCCTTATATTTTGGAAAATGGGCGATATCCTTGGTACAGTTATCTATATTTGAAAAAAGAATGGGAATGACTTCAGTGGTAGTTCTAATCAGTATAATCTATTATTTTTTAATTTCTTAAGAACATAAATTTTAATTCATAGATTTAGTAAGTCCTTTGTTAACTTGGGTGTAGAGACCTTTTTGAAACATTTATTGTTAACTGTTTTGGAGAATTTTCTCGTATTCTTTGACACACAAATCTAAGGATTTTAACCTTATTAACACACACCTCACCAGACCCCCCACACACACACACACCTTACTAAAAGAATGAATTTGGAAAAATATTTGGTCAATTAGATTTCTGACCAAATGTCAAGTATTCAAATGGCTTCACAAAACAATCCTTTAACACCCCCAACTCCACCCCCAATCAAGTATCTTGTGCTGATCATTCACTACTTTCTTTCAGCTACCATTCATTGGCAGTCTTTCATTCCCACACTGATTAACAAACTCCAAACACACCCAAATCCTATATAAAGAATCAGAAATTTCCAAATCCTCAAAACAGCTGTAAGACAAATTTACTCCATCAAAGCAAAAATATGTGATGATCATTATTTTAAACTTGCTTACATGTGTGTGTGTGAATAGGTATATGGTTTCGTGTTTGTATTTACGCTTTCGTTTTGTTTCTGTGCTAAAAGTAGCACTAGCACTGCTGAGGTTTGATTAAATATGATTATGTAGAGATATAGCTTGTACTGAAGAAAGTGTACTGAATATGACGTACAATGTCGTTCAACGCCATGTAAGCACAATTGATATATCTGAAAGATATAAAATCAAAATTCTTGACTGAAATACAAGAATAAAAGCAATATTCTGATTAGATTCATCATAATAAGAATTTATCACTCCACACACATATAAACACACTACATACATGCATACATACATACATACATACATACATACATACATACATACATACATACATGATTCTTGCTCAGTTGTGGAAATTAGCAGCCCAGCAGATGTTAACATAAAGCTGAAGATCAGAGAAGAAAACACATATGATGAACTATTGAGAAATCTGCAGTTACTCTATACAGATTACGAGTTCAGGTTTGTAACTATAAATTGTTGAGGCCCTGGAATATGTAACACACTGCCTAAATACCAATTTAGGCTTCACAATTTCATAAATTCGAAGAATACAGATCCACTCCATCACTGGAACAGTAAAAATCTGTAAAACCTTCCAGAGGATTATCATTTAAATATATATGAGTATGTCTAGACATGCAAATATATTCATCAGAATACACACGTAAAACAAAACGTACAAATTTGCACATATCCATTCATACATACATACATACATACATACATGCATACATACATAATACATACATAATACATACATCCATACATATATACATAAATACGTACAAAAATGCCCCGTTGTTGATGTCGAAAGTCCAATGCAGGAGCTTTGGGTCTCAGTTAAAAGTCGATTTTCTCTATTGGCAAGAGTTCTTTAAATAAAACTGAACAATGATTGACATACATACTTACATACATACATACATACATATATACATACATATATACATACACACATGCATACATACGTACGTACATACTTATTCACATCAATACTTATACACATACGTTGCTTTCCTGGAGGCCTTCTGACAAATTCTCAGTTATTAAAAAGCGAAACGACCCACGTTACAAGACGAAAGCAACGAAGTTTAGGAGTAAGATTCTGATGCTTTGGGACCCATAAAAAATGATGGTTCCAGAAAGTTGATTAAAATTAATGGTAACTTGAATAGTGCCAAATACATTCAGTTGCTGAAGGACAATTTGATAGACATGGTTCAAGGTGAGATTTTTCAGCTTGACGGAGCGCCATCCCACAGATCGCGGCCAACACAACAAAGATAAGCTGATGAAGGTATTACCGTATTGTAAGATTGGCCACCACAGAGCCCGGACTTAAATATCATCGAGAAAATGTGGAAAGAAGTAAAGAGAGGAGTTCATCGGAAAAATCCAGGCAATCTTGAAGAGTTGTCGGAGCCCAGCCGCAGAGAATGAGAACTCTGTGAAGATTGTGAAGGATTTCTACGCATCTCTTCACAGAAGCCTTGAAGTAATTATTCAAACTAACAGAAGCCATACGAAATATTAATAAAGTACAGTAACTTCTTAAAGTGAATATTATGTAATAAATTTTCACTATAGACATTTTCCTCTCTTAAAGTGCTGTATCTTGATTGGTTTATATGAGGTGGCCGTAAACCTTTGCACGGCCATTTTTGGTGGTTGTTCGCATCTTCCTCTTTCATTCAGAAGCCCTACTACAAAATACAATGATTAGGTATGGAAATGACTACAACAGGGCATGCATTGCGAAACATCCACTTAGAAGTTGGCAATCAATAGAAGTTTACAATAGCTTAAAGTAGCCGAAGACATTTGCACGGTACTGTATAGACGCACACACATACACAAACATGCACCCCCCCTATATATATATATATATATATATATATATATATATATATATAATATCTATAATGGAAACGTTACAGGGAATAAGATTCCAACTTCTCGAATTCATCGTAAAGATCAAGACCTGTCTTGTCGTCGGTGCATGTTAGCAAATAAGTTGAGTGTAGATTTGGGTAAGAAATCTAACTATATAATTACTATGTTCATTTAAGAATACATTTTTTTAAATGTATTCAGAAATATAAATATTACAAATTCTGTAAGTTACAAAAAGATGAAGATATATTCTTTGTTCTAAAAGACGGACGAATACAGATAAAGGAACGAGTGAAGAG
>NC_068992.1:13212715-13213143 GCF_001194135.2 Octopus bimaculoides
ATATATATGCATATATATATATATACATACAGGTATAGGAATATACACACACACTCACACACTTATACACCTGAGAGGCAGTGAGCGTGCGCTAAGTTCGTTTGTTTTTTCTCCTATATTTGGGTTCTTAACATTAATATTGTTTCTTTATTTTCTGTCATTTGATTTCGTTATTATTATTGTACTGTTTCGCTATTGTTTATTTTTTAGGTGCCCCTTCTTTCTTTGTACTATTTAAATATAGATTCTGTAGAACATCAATCGTGTATCTTCTTATTATTACATTTGCTTCAAGGTTGTAGAGTCTAATTATGAAACCTTTATAGAAAATGCAATTTGCTTTGTATGTCTTTCAATTTTTCGTGGTATATGGATTGAGACAAATGAGATCCTACTTTTTCTATTTGTTTTCCTACATTTTTTTTTTT
>NC_068992.1:13213192-13216686 GCF_001194135.2 Octopus bimaculoides
GGTTATTTCTATGCTGCGATTCCATCATTTTTCAAAGCTTCATAATTTTCCTTTTTTGTGTAAATTATTGATTTTGTTATTGTTAAGTTTGTTGTTCTGAACAGGGAGGCAAAGCTGCAATTGCTTTTGTTGTTATTGGTCTGTCTAAGAGGTCTTGATCTTGATGGTCTTTGCCTTTCTGTTCTTGGTCTCCGTTACAATGTTTTCTTGTTGTTCCTATTGATTATGATTTAACCTTCAGTGATATTGATAACATTAGTCTCACCAAGTACTTTATTTATGTATTTATTTTATTTTGAACCTTTATGCTAGCTGTTCTGTCTATAATACATTTGAAATTTTGAAAGGCTCAGCGTTTTGCTCTACATTCCGTTAGCAGTTCCGTTACTCTGCAACTAAGTTTAATGGATTACTGTTATATGTAAACAAGGCAGAAAATGCATTAATAACATCATCTGTTCATAAAAAATAGTCAGCTTTCAAGTGTTAGAAGCTGTAATTTACGAATCTTCATTTGTGTGTCTACTGTTTTCTTAGTGTTACATTGCATAAGATGTGTTATTACAAACATTTGAATAAAACACGGCTGGGATCAAGTTGCAATGAAATTAAGTTATCACAACAAAACATATTCTAAATCAGGTTTTGAGAACCCTGTCGATGGAATATGGGAATTGAGATGTGTAGAACATTACTGGAATCTCTGGTTATTAGGCATGGAATAGCGAACATGGATCTTCGGATGTTTAGTCATAATGATATCGTCCCATGAGAATCTGCGGAACGGAGTACTCTTACAACACCAGATACAATGCTTAATGGTATTACGTCAAATGCACATACATATGGTCCCTCACACACATGCACAGTCAAATGGTCTAACAATTACTGGTTCCATTGATTCGTTTTTATGGAGCCCGCAAACTGGCAGCTGATATATTAGCATCGGTTGGTTTGCAGCTCAAAACGCAGTGAATCAGAACAAATAGCACACGCTAGGTTTTTACGCCAGTGACAACGCTATGATGCATGCATATGTATATATGTGTGTGTGTATGTGTATGTGTGTGTGTATGTGTGTGTATGTATGAATGTATGTCATCAGTGACAAGAAATCTAGCAAAATACGTTGCATCTGAAACTGTAAATACACTTTTATCGGTATATTTTTATTGTAAGAATTGTTTTCACTTTCGATGTGTTGCTCGATTTTTTTTTTATATATCAATATCAAAATATCGTTGACCAGATGTACGAACATTTAAAGCATGTCTATTTACCCAATGAAATTTGAGCACTAGATGACGTGCATAATTTAGAAAACACTGAAGATTATTCAACAGACTCTAGATAAAGGATGACACTTAATATTACTCAATAGAAGAAAAATAATTTTATATACCGACCTTGTTAAGAATGAATAAATTCTGAAATCACGTAGTATTAGAATATGTTAACCTGTCAAGTCTTTCAGAAACTCTACATTGAACTGTCTCAACATTTCATTTAGCACTCAGTTGTATTAATTTCTAGAAAGCGTTAGGTAGTCTCTACCAAAACGAAAACTGTATCGAGTGTCTCCTTTCAACTCCTTCTAATGACATTACCAGTTTACAGGTGGTAATTCAACCGATGACTTGTCTAATAGGTGAAATGAAATTAATAGGAACCATATTTATGGCATTTTTCTACTTACACATTTATTGACTCACAATATTTTTCATTCTCTCTGTATTTTGTTTCTTAGATTTTTCAAAGAAGCTTTAGCAAAACACTCAAGATATATTCTGTAATGAAAGTTTCAAGAAAACTGTTGACACCCATTAGCGTTAAGTTGTTACGGTAGGCTTATATCATCGACGGCTGGTATGACATCTTCTTCATTTATACCGATGGAATCGATGCTTGTAGCTAGCATGTGTAGAAATGTAATGTTAAAGAACTCTTCTGGTTTATTTGTTTGCCTGTGTTCTATCAAGGGATTGAAACTAATTTTCAAT
Source organism: Octopus bimaculoides (assembly GCF_001194135.2). Classification (NCBI taxonomy): domain Eukaryota; kingdom Metazoa; phylum Mollusca; class Cephalopoda; order Octopoda; family Octopodidae; genus Octopus; species Octopus bimaculoides. The sequence continues at coordinate 13,215,193 of NC_068992.1, forward strand.
TGTTCATCCAGCATTTCAATTATCCTTCGGGGTTTCCAGTTAGTGATCAATTTCATTAAAACAATGGTCCTATTTTATGAGGCAATGAAGTTGATTCATTTTAGAATTTATCGAAAATTCTAGGATTCCTTTTTATGTTTTCTACAATCCTGGTTTCCCTTTCAGTCCTCGGCCTTTCATAAACGAGTTTTATTTTATTCTCGATTTGTAAGACTGTCAATATAAAGTGAGTTATATTACTAGTGGAAATGTGTAAATTTAAACGATTTCTGTTTCATGTCATTGTCTTGCATAAACCCATCTCCAGGGTGATTCTGTCAGTAAATAGCTGTTTGAATTTATTTCCAGTCAACCTTATGGAAATTCAAGTTCGTCAGAGTTCCAGTGTTCCTTGTAGCGCGCATATCTGCAAGATCCTTTGGGTTATTCGTTTATTCGTTGTTAATTCCTGTTTGCATTGTTTAGTGAACATCCAGCTTACTCATTCGTTTTGTGTATGAGTCTGTCATATGTATTTGCAAAACAGATAACTAAAGAAATTGTCTAATCTTTATCGAGAAAGTATTTTGATTTCCATGAGCGGAAGAATAATGTTGTGAATTGGAGATTTTACTTGAAATATTTTCTAATTCCTAGGAGAATATTTTTTTTCTCATTGTTCATACGTTGCTCACCCATTCGCCACAAATATCGTAACTACCAACTATTTCATATATTTCAGTTACCTCCCATAGCGTTACACAAAATTTAGGTTAGTGAAAGAGTTGTATTGTATTACTACATTGATATGTCCGTGTGTGTGTGTGTATGTGTGCCCAGAGGGGCATGTGTGTCTATGTGTGTGTGTGTGTGTGTGTGTGTCTCAGACAAATAAGGATGTAGACAAAATTACAAGTAATAAAAGATAATGAAAGTGGACAAGCTAACTAGCCGATGATCAACAATTGAACAGATAACCTAATGCTGCATATTATTTCCAGTAATTCATCAAATAGTTGATAGAAATTCTCTAGTTAAATTTCCAAGGATAGAAAATTGAGAATCAGTAATAATAAAGCAAGATGGAAAAGAAGGAAAGTAGTAGTAGTAGTAGTAGTAGTAGTAGTAGTAGTAGTAGTAGTAGTAGTAGTAGTAGTAGTAGTAGTAGTAGTAGTAGCCATGATGATGATGATGATGACGATGATGCCGATGATGAGATAATCATGATCATGATGATGTTGCTACTGATGGTGACGATGATGATGGAGCTAACACCACTTTCTGCTCCATTATATTAAATATATAGCCATTTTGAGTTCGAAAAGTTTGAACCAGGTATGATAATTTTGTTATTATTCGTCTAAATTTAGGTTGCTTAAAATATGCATTGAGACATTGTATTAAATTTGTCATGTTTATTATAGAATATAATCTATTCACATATACCGCATATATATATGTGTGTATGTGTGTATATATATATATATATATATATATATATATATATATATATAT
>NC_068992.1:13216826-13217811 GCF_001194135.2 Octopus bimaculoides
TGTGTGTATGTGTATATATATATGGTTGTATCAGTTTGCATATGTCAATATTGTATTGAATTTTGACAAGTAAATGTTTGACAAGGAAATGTTAATATTGTGTAGCCTTGTACTATCTTAGTTCTTTTAGATTCACATGTGTGTGCGCGTGTCTGTGTGTGTGTGTGTATGTGTATATATATATGGATGTGTGTCTGTGTATGTATTTACGTATGGATGAATTTACTGATTTAAATAAGGACATATGGTCGTGTACACATGTAGTACGTGTAGACGGATATTGCTATATGTATATCTTTAACCGTTGTCTCCCTTGCTTATCTTCTCTGAAGTTATCTCCCTCTGTTTCACGCTACAGAGTTGTTATCTTCAAATGTGTTTGCTTTCGAACAATTGACGATATATCTGTGCTTTGATTTGTATAGTTTATATATATTGCCTCTACCTCCCTCTCTTCTCCTCCCAGTGACCGGTGTTCGGCCAAGCGTGACCTTTCTTCCTTGGACGGCCTTTGTACGTGTAACATCATTATTCCTCCCTGTGCCTGTGAAATCTTTTATTCCTGCCATAAGGCCTTATTTTCACAACGCCAGTTTAATTTAATCCGCCTTTAGTCGAAAGACATCTGTTGTTATGTCTTTTATAATTTCTTTTTGTATTTTGATTTGTTGGGTTTTTTTTTCGTCCTTGTTATTATATACATTCGCTGCTTTCTTCCAAGGGATCTAATGCTCTTAGCTTAGTTTTTCCTTGGGGATGGTCAGATTGGAACAATATCGAGAATAAGCAGCCGAAATTGTAAGGATAATCTGGATCTCGACTGAAGAGAGAACACTCCGAATGACCTGTCCGTGTTTTCTTTGTATCGTCTATCTGGATGTTTTGTCCCTTTCGTGTATCACCAAACTGTCTGGATTTTTGCGTCCTTGTCCCATTTTGTATTATTTATACACGTATATAAATAAAAAAAAAAAATTAAAAAAAA
>NC_068992.1:13221148-13222945 GCF_001194135.2 Octopus bimaculoides
GGTACGTGTGTTTGCAATATGCATATGTAACGTATATTTATAGCTTATTATAGATATGGTAAATAGTACATATATACATATATAATAAGTTATATATACAGACAGAAAACGGGCAAATAATCAGACAGACAAACAGATAGATAGATAGATAGATAGATAGATAGATAGATAGCTACATACATACATACATACATACATACATAAATACATAAATACATATATACATGCAAACATACATACATACATACATAAATACATAAATACATATATACATGCAAACATACATACATACATACATACATAAATACATAAATACATATATACATGCAGACAAAGATACATACATACGTACTACATAGACTACCGATTTACTATGTACAATGAAACCACATATACTTTCAGAAACTAACACACTTCCAGTAACATTTCTGTCATTTGATGGTGAGGAAAAAAAATGACATATGTCGCATTCATATGGACATAGTTTTTCATTTCTTCACACAGTATCTCAGTCGTTAGCTTGAGCTCGTAATATACCGTCTAAGAGGAAATTTTTCCATGGCTTCCATTCGCATCTGTAAACTTATTAATTTCTCTTAAATTTCACTCATGCTACATATGTTGTATTTTTGTAGGTCTTTTTTTCGTTGCACAAACTTAACTGTATCTATCATTGCTCTATTACAACCAAAGGAAATTGACAATTTAAGATATAAACGTTTAAGCACTGAGAAAGAAGACATTATGAATTCACCAACATTATTCTAATGACCCAATAGATATCGGTTCTGATATCGCTTTCCTCATATACAAGATACCGTATATTAATGGGTTAAATGGAAATTTATGAAAATAATTCTTACAAATGTTTTTCTTAGAAATTTGCGACTATGTATGAAGCATATATTTAATTTAAAAGATATTCATGCCCTTAATTTTTAAAAATGCTAATATATGTTCAACATTGTATAATGAGTCACTCATTTTAGGTTATGATATCCTCATAATATGTTTTATTTCTTGAATAATGTATTGCAATTTTCTTTTTTTTTATCAGGTTAGTCTGCAATGATTTTTAGTAGTATAAAATATATGAGAACTTAATTCTTTGAAAGAGGAAAGCTTTCAAAAATAGAATTAATATAATTATAACTCAATAACGCAAGCCAATAAAAGACATGCAATCATTCCGGTGTAATTATGAATGAAATAATAAATTTAAACCGAATACTCAAGCGATTTTATTCTAACAAGATATATGTATGTATGTGGCTGTGTTGTAAGAAGCATGGCTCCCAACTACATGGTTTCGGGTTCAGTAAATAATGTAAATAATGTACATAATTTCTCATCTCTTAAATATAAAACTGTTACTGAAACAAATAAAATAAATTGATATAATTATATATATATAGGGTATTGGATAGAAACTAACCCATATACATCTACTTACCAGACCATCACATTTTACTGACCCAAGATGATCAACATTTCCGCGAAGCCATCAACAAAACCAACTCTGCTGATAAATATAAGAAACGTTTTCGAAAGCAATTGCAAATGAAAAATTGCGAAGCTAAGAGACCTCTGCAATAAAACAATACGTGTTGAAATTTCGAAAAGAAGATTGACTCGGTGGAAGAGATTATTTAACCTTTCATGTTCTACCAAACAACAACAGAAACATGCACGGTGCAGATTTGGAGACCTTTGAAGAACAGTTAGACACATCATTATCTGAGATACCGGGTGATATCACCGAAGTAAATACCCCAAAACAGCGGCTCTGTTGAAATT
>NC_068992.1:13223356-13224189 GCF_001194135.2 Octopus bimaculoides
ATATATATATATATATATATATATATATATATATATATATACATAATATATATACACAGACAGACACACACGCATATACACATACACACACAAACACACGCACACATACACACACAGACACACTCACACACGCACGCACACGCATTCACACACACGCACACACACACAAACGCACATATACATATATATGCAGGTATGTATTGCACAGTGAATAAAAATTAAACTTCCAGGCAACTAAATATGTTCAATACATTCTTAGGTAACTGCAGTTATATTTACTTATTTTAACCATTTGCAGTTTTAATTATAATTCTTTGATCATTTAATTAAACCACCCAAAGCCAACATCGCCATTTCTCTTGACATTTTTTTTTACGTAAAAACGAAGAAACACCGAAAATTTATTGCCAATTACGGTTTAATCAGTAACATAAAAGAAGTGATATCGATTTGGTATCGGTTATTACAATAATTATAGGCGACCATAGCAATATCCTTTGATAAATGATATGATTATTTTCAATGAAATTATATCGATTTTACATATTGATGAGAAATAAAGCTTATAAAACTAAATAATCTTACGTATTTGATTTAAAATGGTGTCAGAAACAATTGATTTTAAGAGATAGTTAGTGGGCGGCGGATGTGTAACAACACAAATAAACACACATAGCGATTAATGTCTTCGGTCGCGTAGTAAGAAGCGGAAATTGAAACATATTTATATGTATATGTATATGTAGATATTGAATATATACATGTATATATTTATATATGAATGCTTATATGTATGTTTATATGTATATATATATATATATATATATATATAT
>NC_068992.1:13224528-13235386 GCF_001194135.2 Octopus bimaculoides
TAATCTAAAACGAAACACAAATATAATTCAAAAATGCATTTCCATACGTTTAACCTATTTCTTTAGAACTCCAAACAACCGCTAGGGCAGATTCTCGCTTCCAGAAACCGACAGGTAAAACAATGACTTGTATTTTTCGTTTCAATCTTCCCTAGCCTAGTTTTCTTCCTAACTCTCTGTATATCAGTTTGTCTATCTATCTATCTATCTATCTATCTATCTATCTATCTATCTATCTATCTATCTATCTATCTATCTATTTTTCTATCTATCGATCTATCTACGATTCATGATTTTTTTTATTTGACTTGCAATATTCTATTTGTGAACTCGTGTTTTGGATCCAATAGTATTAAACGTAGGTATGTGCGGCCATTACAAACACAGACACTTGTTTCCGTTTAACTCTCTTATTGTTTGCCAATTGTCAATTGGTTACTTATATATGCAACTAGGTAATCCATTGCTTGCTTAATTACTCTTTTAGTTACTCAATGTTCGTCAAAGTCCTTTTGTCGCTATTCGCAAAACTAATTACGTGCATGTGTGTATGTGTGTGTGTGTGTGTATGCGTGGGTGTGCATGTTTAGCGTTTCCGTCGATGAAATCGACTCAAGTACTTGACTTTTCTTTGCTTTGTAAGCCAGATGAATTAACGAAGGGCTTTGAAGAAATTAAACTATTGTGACTAAATGATGCTTAACATGCATTTCGACGATCTGTTTATTGTAAACGCAAACACACACCCCACACACATACATCAGATATGCATATACATCTACTTTCTGGCATATACATACAGCTAAGTAGTATATCAATGCTAGGTTTCTTCTTACCAGAGACTTTGAAATCATTATTAACGTATCGTGATGTATCTTGCCGGTCAGGGGAAATAAATCTGAATATAATTCTGAAAGAATATTCAAACATCCGTGTCTTTTACTCTCTGAATGAGATATCAATTTGTAACACGTGATGCAACTCGACAATACTTCTCTTTGAATTGAAATAAACGGAGGAAAGGATATTTGAAAGTGATTGTGTTTTCTGTGATATGATTTTAATGGATTAGAATCTATGCATTTGGACCATTATTTTCTTGGAAATAAACCCTTTTGTAGTTAGTATAAAGGAGCAATACTTCGACGATCGAGATGTAGAGATAGATGACAATACAGAAGGAAATGGTGGAAGATGTCGTAGATGAAAGAGTTTGTCAGAAAGTGGATGGGAAAAAAGAAGAATGGAGAGGGAGAATGGGAGGAGGAGAAGAAAGACAAAGGGGGCAAAGAAGAAGAGGAATAATAATAAAAAAAATAATGATAATACTAAGATAATAATAATAATAATAATAATAATAATAATAATAATAATAATAATAATAATAAGAAGAAGAAGAAGAAGAAGAAGAAGAAGAAGAAGAAGATGAAGAAGACGAATAAGAAAAAGAAGAAGAAGAAGGAGGAAGAGGTGGAGGGTGACGACAACGGGGAGTGGAAAAGGAAGAGAAAGAGTAGGGAAGAAGAAGAAGAAGAAGAAGAAGAAGAAGAAGAAGAAGAAGAAGAAGAAGAGGAAGAAGAAGAATAAGAAGAAGAAGAAGAAGAAGAAGAAGAAGAAGAAGAAGAAGAAGAAGAAGAAGAAGGAGAAGAAGAAGAAGAAGAAGAAGAAGAAGAAGAAGAAGAAGAAGAAGAAGAAGAAGAAGAAGAAGAAGAAGAAGAAGAACAGCAACAACAACAAGAGGAAGACACGATGAAGAATGACGAGAAGAGGTGTTTGTGGAGGAGAAGCAGAAGGAAATAATAAGAAGAAAACGGTCAAAGACTACTAACGAGACTTGGGAAGCGACTAAGAAGAACACAGAGAATAAGAATCAATGCGTGAATAACAGAATAAAGTATTTCATCGTGATAAGGGTCTAGCAATTCCATGAGCATATTGCAGAATAAAGATATGGCTTAAAACCACATCTGATCCTTCCGGGCAACCATTATATTCACTCATCCTTTTATTGTGGTGTCATTAATTTTCAGCCTAATTTCCCACAAAGCATTTTGTTGTTTTGAAAAATTGTTTTTCTTATTGTTCAGAAGTGGTGTCCTTTTTCTTCATGTCTTAATCTCTTTCAAGTTCAGTTTTGAAAAGGAAAAAATAAATAAATAAATAAAATAAAATAAAATGAATGGAAATAAATAAATAAATGAATAAATAAATAAATAATAAAAACTGCAATCGGAAGCCTTCATTGAACCTGAATTCTTTTTTTTACGTAGTTATTTTTATTTTAGACATTTGTCTTTTGTTATATTTGTAAAATGAAGCATGACTGGTTTCACATGGTCAGTTTTCTTGTAATGAGCTGTTTATTCGAATGTCAAAGGGTTACTCTTAATATCTCAACCAAAGACTTGCTGCTGCTGAATTTGTGGGAAACTCACAGTTCTATATGTATGTGTACGCTTTCGTTAGTAAAATGTGTGTGTGTATGTGTGTGTGCCTTTGTATCTTTCTCTGTGCGCACGTGTGCGTATTGCTTCTGCTTTATAATTTGTTTTTGTTTAATAATATTGATCAAATTGAAAGCTATCTTACAATCTAAATTCGAATATCAACGAAATGATAAGGCATCTGGCAGTTTTATTGCATCATTGCTGAAGACCTAAAAAATTCCTTGATCGTGATATTCCATTCTGATCTTTATTTTACGTTTATTTTTTTTTTTTTAAATTTTCTTTATACAGATATAAAAAATAAAGAAGTAAAATAATACATACGCTGGCGTATACAAGTAGACTTGACTCTCGGAACACATAGCACATTGTACATCGACTACATCGTTTGCCCCCCCCCCATGTGTTCGTATCAACTGCCGGAAATAGCAACGAAATGAACGTTCCAATCATGTTCTGCCAATCATAGAACTGAACGAAAATATAATAACAAATGACGTATTTGATATTTTAAATTACAGTAAGGAAATGACATTGGTCATTGGTTTTCTTGGCCTAAGGTTGGACAATTGGACAATTGGACAATATTTCTTTCTTATGCGGAGGTAAACAGCGTGTGATCATTAGAGTAATTAAAAAAACTACACGCTTTTCACATATCCCACAACAATGAGAGAGAACCCATTAAAATAGAGAGAGAGTGAGAGTGTGGGTGTGTGTGGGTGTGTGTGTGTGTGTGTGTGTGTGTGTGTGAGAGAGAGAGAGAGAGAGAGAGAGAGAGTATATTAAAATATTAAAAAATATAATATCAAAAAAATCATTCTGAAAATCATAATAAGAATGTCATAAATGCAATACACTTGAATACAGGGCGAGCAGTTTTTCAGGGGAAGGGGTATTGGATACATCGAACCCAGTATTTGACTAGTAAGAATTTCATCGACTCCGAGCAGTTCTGATAAATAAAGTGGATGTCGGTGGTATTTGATGTGAGAACAAAATGACACAGAATGCCGCTAAGCAATTTTTCCGGCGTGCGAACGATTCTACCAGCTCACCGTCTTACTCTATGTATTAAGTAATGCCTCGTATCAACATTGAGAGATGAGATTTGGCTGGTATTTCGACCCGACAGAATAACTAATTAAAAAGTTGTCAATAACTTAATGTATAACAGATGTGACGTAAATTACTAGGAGCAGTTTCACGTCACTAAGCTCATATTTTCTTTCTATCACCTATTCTCTATGCACTAAATTAAAGCCTAGATGAAAAGTGTTTTAGAAAAGTTTACCAAATGACAGATTGTTCAAAACATTGACATCCTATTTCCTCAAGGGAATATTCAAATATCTGATTGACCTCTAGCATATGCATGAATGTAGCTCCATATATGCGTGTGTTTGTATATATGTTTGTGCGTATGTTTGTGTGTATATGAGCGTAAGTGATCGCTGAGAATCGAGGTGTCCGAATGATTTTGTTGTTTCGAGTGAGCGAGGTAAAGTAGGAAAGTGTAACATGAACAAAATATTTATAATATATATCACGAAAGTGATAATTGCGTTCCTCTTGATTAGTGCATTACAATATATCCCCCGTATATATATATGCAGGCGCACATAAGTATATATATGTATATATATATGGACGTATATAAAATATACATACGTGTTTGTATAAATATATATATATATATATATATATATAGAAGCAGTCATACATTTTTTATTGATGTATTATAGGCCTATTTACAAGTTGTGGTCAACAAATAATTAGTAGTTTGAAATAAATCCCTTCCCTGCCTTCATGATTGCCTTATAGTTTTGACTTTAACAGTAAAGAGAATTATATAATAAGTTCTTCTTCTTAAGGCTGTTTAATATAACTTCCCTGAGAACGGTTTAGAAGAAACCTCATGGGGTGTAGTTTAATATTTGGAGCTACCAACTGACTGTCCATACGTAGATTACAATTAAGCTGAAAGGAGATAAATTTTACGTAAACATTATTATATCTAATAGAAATAATTCATTTCAATATATTACAATTTCTCATATCCAATGGATGCAAAAACCATTATATCGTAACGCAGGCTAAATCCCTGTGATATGTACAAGGATTGATATTCCAATTCGAATTTGATATGAGATTTAGGGTGCTTCATATAAAATATAGCAAGAAGTTTAATTAAAGTTTGCAATAGTCCTTGGCATTTTGCGTCAGCTTGCTAACAAGCACATTGCGCTCGCCTTGGTGTAATTAAAGGAAACCTGTCTATATACAACGGTGAATGAGTTATAGCTTAGAAGAAGCCAGTTATATTGATAATCTCGTTATCCTCCGAATTAAACCTTGTTAATGCACGGAAGGCACAAGATTCAGAGTGGATGTCAGCTCATTCAAACGTTACGTGCAACACTTTAATGAATTACTGGATATTCCGCTAGGAACTGACAATAAGCCTTTTTATATTTACCGTATGAAAGTCTGCAATATGTGTATCGTGTTCCTGTCCACAAAATATTCACTTTCTATCCTCTGAAAATGTAATATTAGTGCACGGTTGAAGTAATAAAATGTCATATAGCCATGTCAATTTGATTATATAATATTCGGCAACGAAAGATTGCTACATGTGTGACTCACCTTATAGATATATATTTATATGTACCTTGTTGTGAGTCGGGGACCATGGGTTCATGATGCATCATCTCTTTCTTTCTCCTCCTACATTTTGATATGTTTGTGCATTCAGCCAAAGTTCTTCTCCTACCGTTTTATATCCAGCTAGCGTTCTCTCGGCTTCACCTCCCTCGTTTCCTATTTACGCTTCACCCTTGGAAGTGGCTGCTGAAGTTCTGGGCCTTAATCCCCGTACCCAAAATCCTGCATCTTTCTTTTGATCACAATCGCCAAACGTTCACTTTATATTCTTGTCTCAACAATTACAGATTCACTTCTTCCATATAATCCCAGGTAATCCAAGCTGTTTTCCGATCCCTCTCCAACACATACAAAAACACACGCAGGTATATAAGTACCTATATAAGTACACATGTACGTATGTTTGTGTATGTGTATGTATGTATGTATGTATGTATATATATATATATGTGTGTGTATATACGTACGTATGTATGCATGTGTATATACGTGGGTTGCGTTTATTGTCTGTTTCTTTTTAAAATTCGATACGCGTTTCGGTTATAAGTTTAGCAAAAAATATATTTTAACATGGATGGATTGCGACAATTTGGACATTCTTTTTCAGAACATTTAGCTGTTGAATTGACTTTCGAATAGTTCGATAATAATGAACCAAATTCTCAAATAAAGCAGATAATTCCCAAATTAAATTATAATTTCCCTAAAACGTACCGATATTAATGGAGTGTTTCAGAAAGTGTCATTAATTTTATCAACAAAGTATGGAGCTTTAATGGTTAACTTAATGTATAACAGAAGAGCTTTTGATAAGTGAAGAATATTTGAATACCGTTATAAATATACCCATGCAGGGTTTAGTAACTTCATGAAAGTAAAGATGATATAATGTTAAATAGAAGACAATGATTTGTTTTTTAGTTAATGCTATGGATTCATTAATTTTTAATCCAAAAGTAAAGACAGGAAATAATAACATCTGAATTAAATATGAGTGGATAACGGAAAATGCATTTTAATATTGCCTATGTGCATTTTAATATTGGCTGTGTGCAATATCTTTCATGAATTAAGATCAAATGCTAAATGTTTCTAAATATGCATCTAGCTACTCCTCAAAATATTTTATCGAAAACTTTAAGTTACTTATTCATATACAGACCTTTTAATATATCTAATTTAGTATAGGTAATATGAAATCGAACATAAAAGACAAATCTATTCACGCAAGACATCTAAGGTGTTGTTGATGACCGATCAGTTTCTTAATCAAAAGATTCTATCTTGCTCGAAAGAAGAACAGTAGCATTAACCCCAAAGGGGTGAGACGTTGACTGCGGTGTGTTAGGGTCGTCAGAAGGTTGTGTTGCATCAAAGAGATATGGATTCTATCTACTTAACAAGAATATACATAGACAAGTTAGACTGACGACATTCTTCACATTGCTTTCCTCCTGGATTTCCTCACCAGAATGTCTCGATCGAATAAAAACCTGAATATTTTAAACGCACAGGATGTTACCCAATTTCGGAATTGTAAAACTTTGTTTTTGAGGTAACAACGCGTAAACCAAAATAATTATCATTGTTAATGGATGTTACTGTTACCAATTCATAGGTCGACAATGCCTTGACAACCACTTCTGGATGGGTCGTAGTTTTAATAATCTTTGAAATGTTTGGCAAAAAGCAGCAGGTTTTGGAGGGAGGAATACGATTCGTATTCATTTTATTGAACACAAAAGAATGAAAAGGAAAGTGACTCGCGCAGCATTAAAACTCAGAATGTGAAGTGCGAAGAAATGCTGCAAAGCATTTTGATCAACGCATCCGCCACACACTCTCTCTTTCCGTCTCTCTCTCTCTCTCTATCTCTCTCTCTCTCTCTCTCTCTCTCTCTCTCTCTATATATATATATATATATATATATATATCTTTCTCTCCCGTCTCTTCTCCCCACACACATATATAAGGCGGTGCTCCAGCATGGCGACGGTCAAATGACTGAAAAAAACAAAAGAATAAAAGAATATATATTACTAAATTTCTTCCTAAATCTGCTCCATTGATAAAAGTAAATAAAATAGGAAGTATCGATAAAGTTAATTCCAATATTGAATTTAAATAAAGCCAAGTCATTCATTTCCTTGCCTCGAGGTCGTTGAGAGAATAAGAAAAAAGAAAGAAGAAAAGGAAATCAATCGTATATATTCATAAATGTTTTAAATCTTTTCTATTATATGCAGAAGGCCTGAAGTTTTAGGGGGGAGGATTAGTCGATTACATCGACCCCAGTGCTCAACTGGGCCTTATTTTATCGACCCGAACGGATGAAAAGCAAAATCAACCTCGGTGACATAAAAATTAATATTGAATATTAAATATTAAAAAAATGTATGAAACTATAAGTAGCTTGTGCTCAGCAGTGCACATCGAAAGGGAAGTAACTCTGTATGTCGTGTTATTTCACATATCTATAATCTCGTTAGGGATTCTTTTTAATATTATTCATTGTCGACAAAAGAACAAACAAACGTAACTGAAAACAATACCTCCGCCTTCTCTAAGGCGGTGATAATAACAACAAAAACTACAATAACAACAACAATAATGATAATATTATAAATTTCTTACGAAATATTTTGACTCAGTATATTGACACCAATTCCAGTATTCTTATCGATGCGATAGAATTGCTATGATTTAAATCATCCTGTTATAAATGGCTAGCTCACACTGAATCTTGTGTTTGCTATTCTTTTACCGATTTCAACGGCCTCGACAAAATATTACATCTAATATTTCTTTGATATATTTTCGCTTTTCTTAGCCTTTCCTTAAAGCGATTTATATATTTTTTATATCTGTTATAATGTTCTAATTTCAAATCACGCTTGGATTGAGATGTGTTATTACATTCCTTACAGAGAGTTTCGAAGTCGATCCCAGTATGTTCGCATTTCAATGAGTGAAACAAATAGCTGTGTACATTCAAGCAACTATAAAAGGAGAATATTTGGTTTGAATCAGTGAGGTTTAATGGGGAATGTATTTTGAAATGACTGGAACTCGTATCTGCAAAACTTATAAAATATTAGGTTTCTTGTTTGGGAACTTACATGTTTGTTTTTTTATGCGCTCTATCCTGTACAATAAACGGTGGCAATAAACGAATGTTCTGACTTACAAAAATAGATGATTACCATTTATGTTGAAATAGCCTTTAAGAACATGTTTAATATAACATTTATATATTTGAAATTGTTGAGAGGAACATACGCTTTCCATTGCGGAAGAATTATTTCTAAAAGAACTGAAATACGCAATACAATAAATTGCAAAACTTTAGAAACAGCTAGGTCTACGCTAATGTTTGTGTGAAATGAACAGAGAGGATATATTTTACGAGGATCAAATGCAATAATATTGAAATGGTAAAAAGAAATTTTAAATTTCATTTCGTATTTAGAAACACACAACTGAATATTTTTAAACTAACATTTTAAAAGGGCACATGTGTCAGAAAATAATATTTTCTCTTGTTTTATTTTACTTCAGAAGCAGGTTTATCAATACCCTGATAATTTTTATTGTTGTTACGAAAGCAGATGTTATATCTAAAAAACGAAGACAAATACAAGAAACAAAGCTTTTCATGAAATTTCATTGGATCAATTTAGAAAATTTTACCAAAATATTGAATTTTAAAGTTTATTTCTTCATTCTAAATTTCATATATGTATATATTTCTCTGTGTTTGTCTTCTGTGAACAAACATTCATTTCTTTTCGCACATTTTACGGAAAAAAATCTTCCATTTTTTTTATAGCAATATGTATATAATAAAAGTTTGAATATCACAGAACAATAGTTTGTAATGCTGAAATTCATTACAAATAAAAGAATTTTATATTCTTATAGAATTTTTAGAAATCATTAAAACGAATTTGAACAAAAAAATTAATATAGATTACCTTTTGTCTAAATGATATTTAAATTGCAAAATATAAACTTCAATGAACGAGACGAAAGATTTATGTCTGGTTCGATACCACAGCGCGGAAAGAATTGGCCTCTGTCATTGCTGTAGTTCTGTATTTCGGGATGATTTTTATTTTGATAAAAAGGTTTACAGTAAATGAGTCTGGTATGAGTTTCCAGATTCAAATAGACGTTTTCAAACTGTTTTACTGTTTGCATAACTAGCCCAAAAAATTTCTACATGTATGCACATAAGAAAATATACACAAAAAGGAAAACAATACAAAAAAAATTCAAAAGCATGTGTAGAAGAAGAAACAGAAGTCTTCTTCTTCTTCTTCTTCTTCTTCTTCTTCTTCTTCTTCTTCTTCTTCTTCTTCTTCTTCTTCTTCTTCTTCTTCTTCTTCTTCTTCTTCTTCTTCTTCTTCTTCTTCTTCTTCTTCTTCTTCTTCTTCTTCTACACACAGGCTTTTGAGATCCTTTTCCTCTTTTCCTTTTTTCTGTGTATACTAGACAGAAAAATATTTTCGCTATTTAAGCAAACAGTAAAACCTATTTTGCAGTTTCAAAACGGTTATTTGAAGCTCGAATCACATACCGGAGTCACTCACTGTAAACATTACTATTAAAATAAAAGTTATCCCAGAAAAGCCATCTCTATTCATTTTTTTTCAAATATATAATACTGTACGAAGAGCTTTCTTTTTCTTATTATATATAAATATTATATATATATAATATGCACGAGATATGCGCGCTTGCGTGTGTGTTGCGATCCTTTGCATACATGAATGGGCAATATACACGATAGGACAGGGACCAGTCAATTACATCGACCCCGAAAGGATAAAAGCTTGGGCTCGTGCGGATTTGAAATCAGAAAATGAAGGGACGGAATAAATACCACAACGTATCTTGTCCGAGGCGAGAACGTTTCTACCAGGTAACCGCCTCTATAATAATAATAATAATAATAATAATAATAATAATAATAATAATAATAATAATACGAAGAAGAAGAAGAAGAAGAAGAAGAAGAAGAAGAAGAAGAAGAAAAAGAAGGAGGCGGAGGAGAAGAAGAAGAAGAAGAAGAAGAAGAAGAAGAAGAAGAAGAAGAAGAAGAAGAAGAAGAAGAAGAAGAAGAAGAAGAAGAAGAAGAAGAATTGTCCAACAAAGAAATCAACATATTTTTTAAACGGTAAACGTATTGAATGAAGTCGTTTATAGCATTAGTATGAATTAGAAAAATAAAATTAAGTTTCATACAATTAGTAGAAACATGGATGCTTCTAAATATTTCTTTATTGCAAAGTACAAATAGCATTACTCATACCAGCATCATACTCATCATCATCATCATCATCATCAAAAAACGGTTTATCAAAATAGGATAATAATAATTGTCGTTAATAAATTGTATAGAAATAACATTCAACAACCAAACATTCAAGAATAACATAGCACCCCTACCCACAAAAAAAAAAAGGAACAAAACCTACATATCATCGACAGCAACACAACAACAGAAGCAGCTGCGGCACCTTCAAATTTAAGAAAGGGCTGAAGCTCATTAAAGTTGTTTTTAAGAATTGGAAAGCAGTTTCAAATACCCATGTTATAATTACTTTAACCTTTCTCATGGAATGCTTTAGAAGGGCAAATTTCTAAACGCTATACGCTTTGATATTAAGGATAAGTGGCTATAAAAATTTCCAAATCTATTTTGGTAAAGAAGCTGTTATTACGGAGCAAATTGAATTACC
>NC_068992.1:13235866-13236572 GCF_001194135.2 Octopus bimaculoides
ATATATATATATATATATATATATATATATATATATATATATATAGATAGATAGATAGATAGATAGATAGACAGACAGATAAACAGACGGACAGACATAAATATTGATAGATAGATTTATAGATAGATAGATATAGATAGATAGATAAATAGATAGATAGACAGACAGACAGAAGGATTGATAGATAGATTGAAAGATTTATAGATAGATAGATAGATAGATAGATAGATAGATAGATAGATAGATAGATAGATAGACAGATAGATAGATAGACAAATAGATATACATGGAAATATAATGTTTGAGTTTGTATGTGTAAATGAAAATCGTTTTCTTGTAAGTATGAAAAAAGATATAAATATATATATACAGTTATTTTACAATGAAAATAACATAATTATACTTCAAATAATGATATGCCAGTTTCCACCAGTATATCAGGTGCAACAGCATGAATTCGAAACACGCGCATATTATAGTTACTATTATTGTTGTTATTGTTGTTGCTGTTGTTGTTATTGGTAGTGATGATGGCAACAGTGATGATTCTGATAATAGTGGTGGTTGTGTTGGTGGTGGTTTTATTCTTCTTGTTCTTGTTATTAACATCATTGCCCATCATCGCAATCATTGTTATTGTAATTGCTGTTATTTTTACTTTTTGCTGATTTCTTGTTGTTATTAGGTTGATAATGTTTTTGATATA
>NC_068992.1:13236672-13238756 GCF_001194135.2 Octopus bimaculoides
TTTTATTCCAAGATCTTAATAATTGCTTATTTTTTGGTACGTCTTGACAAATACATTTATATCGATTGGGACAGTCATATTGATAAGGAAGCGTGATTTTTGTCCGAAGTCCTTCGATATAATGCCTGGCTGTATTTGCAGCTGTCTTTCTGTCAGTCTGAGCAGTGAAGTTCCAAACGAGTGAGATGTAGTCATTTTCAAAGACTGGAGGTGGTATGTGTCCCCACCTGTTTTTATTACGGGCAGGTTCAAATCTGGAAATTACCCAGTGACTATACTGTGTCGCTCTATCATGTCTATTGAAATACTCTGTAGTTGCAGGATAACTGCACATGAAGACACCGTGATCAATGGTTTCGTTTTGTTGTTTACATATACAACACGTTGGGCTACAGCGACTGTTTAAGGTGTTGGCCTGGTAGATTCTTGTAGGTAGGCATTGATCTTGTGTTGCTATTATAAGTGCTTCCGCTTCTAATTTTAAGCCAGGAGACACTAACCATTGATTAGTAACGGCTTTGCCAACATTGGCAATATTAACTCGCTTTGGATATTTGCCATTTATCAGTAAGAATATCTAAGGTAACAGTTTCCACAGAGGTTTCCATATGCTTAGCTTTTTCTGTGCTTGTTCCCAATATGTCTAATTCTGGGATTTGTCGTATTTGGAATTCACTTAGATCTTTCTTTGTCTGTTTATATATATATATATATATATATATATATATATATATATATATATATATATATATATATATATATATATATATATAGACGTGTGTATGTATATGTATATATGTGCATGTATGTATGTATGCACGGATATATATGGTTTCTATGGAGATTCCATTAACCAAATTCTAATACAAGTGAAATCAAAGTGTTCTATTAGATTTTAGCACATAGTTGTTAGCCGCTCAGTGAACTTAGATAACCTTTAATATATATTTTATATTTTAAACCTTTGATGAAAAATCATTAACGTATTGATCATATTTAATTATAAATTGCTTTAAAGCGAATCCAACAACTGTTGATAAATGTATATCATATTAAAATATTAATTTCTCTGTTATGATCGTAAATATTAGATGTGAAATTCTAATTAAGAAAGCCGATTGGAGACAAGTCTAAAGATGACAACCCCACCTGATTGACTGTATTTTTCATGAATAAAAATATCTAAGAAGTTATCTCAAGAAATTTACATATCAATATATCTATCAACTACAATCTCTTTCTTTCTCTCTGCTTTGATACACACACACATACACATATATACTTGCATGGACACGGATACATAGTTACTTATATACGTAGCCTTTCTCATGTTTCAGTTATTAGACTGCGACCATAGTGGAACGTCACCTTGAAAAGTTTTTATTCGAATGAATGAAACCGGCTATATAATTTTTTTAAACCTAGTACATATCCTATCAATCAATTTCACCGAAAGTGAACTTACGGGGACGTAAACATATTATCAGTGGCTGCCAAGCAGTGGTGGTCGATTTACATAAACAGAAAAGCGAATTGCTCACACACACGCTCATACACAAATACACACAGACGTACACACACATATATACACATATATGTATGATTTTGTGATAAGTTGCTCACCAAGCACGTAGTTTTGCGCATGAGTGGCTGTGTAGTAAGTAGCTTGCTTACCAACAACATGGTTCCGGTTTCAGTCCCACTGCATGGCACCCTGCTCAGTTGTCTTCTACTATAGACTCAAGCAGACCAAAGACTTGTAAGTGTATTTCGTAAAAGGAATCTAAAAATCGTATATATGTTTGTGTGTGTTAGTGGGTATGTGTGTATGCGAATGTGTGTGTTTTTGTGTCCGTGTCTGTCGTCCACCACCACTAGACAACGGGCGTGTTTACGTCACCGTAAATTTTGCCGAGCGGCAAGAAAGATCGCTATAATAAGTACCAGACTTAAGGTTACTGGGATCGATTCATTCTTCAAGACGGTGTTGCAGCATGAAGGGAGCCTAATGAATGAAGCAAGTAAGACATAAAAGATACAATATATATACATACATATATATGTATGTATATATATATATATAT
>NC_068992.1:13238806-13241034 GCF_001194135.2 Octopus bimaculoides
AGAGAGAGAGATACATACATACATACATATATATACATAGATACATAGATAGATATAGATATATGTATATATGTATGCATGTATGTATGTGTGTATGTATGTATGTATGTAGGTAGGTAGGTAGGTAGGTAGGTAGGTAGGTAGGTAGGTAGGTAGGTAGGTAGGTAGGTAGGCAATTATACGACACGCTTCCTTTCATTTGTGTCTAACAAATCCAGTAGCAATATCATCTCACCCGGAGGCTATAGTAGTGCAAATATATCCAATGTGTTACCCAGTGGGACTAAACCCAGATGTTTGGTCAACGGTTGGATCCGCTCTTTCTCGGACAATTTCTGCTTATTAATTTTGCTAGATCTAGAAGGTAAAACAATGATCAAACATGAAAAATCTTCATTTGTTGCCAATTTGTAATATCCTATAATTGTAAACTTCTATAATTACATTGCAAATTAATATTTGACGAAACCTCACTACGATTTTACTGTAATTGCTTTCAAAATCATTGGTAACTTAATATATGTATACAACGTAAGTTAATCGTTTTGTTACATTCTGTAAGAGATGATTGTTCTATTGACCGGCGAATTTATCCTATTGTTGTTCACGTTACTCGGAAGTATGTCAACTGATGAGATTACAGTTATATAAAAACGCACATTTAGGTGAAGTTAACTCAGAATTATATCGACAAGAACTTGAAATAAACAACGCTATGGATACATGCGAATGAGTATTGCAAAGTCTTAAAGTATCCGTTTATTTTGTTTTCACGTTCCATCTTCTTTCATCCCACCATTTGCATTCATTTTCACCTCGCCTCTTTTCTCATAGACTAGCAGCCTTCCTCGGTTTTCAATACCAGCTATATGTATACCAGCCTGATGTATATACTGCCGAATTACTGTTGCCACAGCGTATATACATTTTTATATGTATGTATGTATGTATGTATGTATGTATGTATGTATCTATCTCTCTCTCTCTCTATATATATATATATATATGCGCGCGTACACAGACAAACACACGTATATTCACACACACACAATCATACGCAAATGGGTTGTGTTTCACTACGTTTTCATTCGTGTTTTATGCCACGAAATTCCGATTTCATCAGGTGATTACAATTGAGAATTAAGCATTTTGAAGATCTCAATAACTCGTACATATCCTCATATGACTGTACCGACCCAAATCCGGTCAGAGAGGGAAGATACTAAGGTAGCATCAAGTCTAAAAAGAGCAACACGTGAAGAGGATCGAGGAGTGGATAGAAAAATTTTCTTAAATCACAAAAGTTATATGTATGTATATGTATTTATATATATATATATATATGTTATTTGGAAACAAGGTGTACTGGATATCAGATGAGTGTTCTTGGTATAAGGTATATCTAGAAACTTAAAAATTACAGTAGAGATAAGTTCATAATATAAGCAATATTGTATTAATAAATAAATCGATGAATTAACTATGATCATTAAAAGTTTTTTTTTTAATTTTGAACTTTCTTGTGATCGTTTCATGCATATACTAACTCTTAAAAGGAAATCTAAAGCTGAAAATCATCGTTGGGAAGTATGCCCACTCACCAGAGAAAAGGGTGGATTTCAGTGTACGAAATCGAATGAGGGAAATGCTATTTCAATTCGAATGAGGAAGTTTTTGCTTAAAAAGTTATTGCTATAAATCTATATTGGTAAACATTTTAGCTAAACAAAATTTTGAATATGTAAAATAAATCCATGGTAAATATCCGAGGTAAGAATCCGAGGTAAGAATCTATAATTGCTGTATAGAGATGGAATTTCCATAATACATTTCATCTTCCGTGTGTAATCCATAAATTTAAGAACTTTTTAGCTCAAATTTATACCAATACAGATTTATAGCAATAATTCTTTTTACAACTTTCTCATTTGATTTTAAGTAGCATTTTCTTCATTCGATTTCATTCACCTAAATTCATCCTTTTCTCTGATGACTGTATATACTTCCCAAAGATGTTTATCAACTTTAGGCTTCATTTTTAGACGATCGTAGGAACTCCCAAAACCTTTTTAAAAAATATTTTAATGATCGTAGCTGTATTATTTATTTATTAATCCAATATTGGTTATATTATAAACCTATCTCCACTGCGACTTTTAAGATATAGCTTTTCCTACTTTTTATTCTCTTATATATATGTATATGTATATGTATATATATATATGTAT
>NC_068992.1:13241120-13243753 GCF_001194135.2 Octopus bimaculoides
ATATATATACTCACATCTATACATGAATTCACGAATTACTATATGCACCTGTCATGTCTACATCGAATGTGCGAAATTCTCTGAAGTTGTTTATTTATGCAATCACATAAAGACAACCTTGACGATTGAATATATGTATCTTATTTCGGTGTATAAACGTCATGCAGTTTTGAAGTTATTGTTATGCAAGATTTTTGCAATAGTGCTTTAAACTTTTAAATTCACTGACTTTAGCACAATTCACTTTTTGAAAATATATTTCTACAGTGGAAAGGAGGTCTTTGTATACGAGTCATAATGCATTTCTTAATATTTTGGTAAAATATATTCCTTATCTCAGTCATAGGTTATAGTATACTTGATCAAGGTGATAGGATCTAGTGATTGAAAAGTAAAGTTCTGAAACATTCGTTCATAATGCGACCAGGGACTTAGAGAGTGCAAAGTCGTTACTTATGTGGGCACTCTTGATGCTTTGCAATATAAATTAAAGTTCTGTATGGTAGGATACAAGAATATAGTCGCAACCAGAGAATATATTTTTCTCCTATTCTCCCAAGTGGAGACTCAATTACTCCTGCAAGCAAGAAAAAATAATATATATGTTGCTTAGACCATTTCCTTGATATAAGAACGAAAATTCCAGAAAAATCACAATTTACTATTAATCGCAAATGTTATAATTACACTGAAATAAAGAAAAATTGCAGTAATATATATATGATGTAAATATTTACGATACAACTGTTGCAATGTAAAAAAAAAAGGCCACATGAGATCTGATGCCAATCATTTACGATTTGGAAAAGTCTATCTAGGACGGCAGTTGTTGCAAATAATGCAAAGAAGCCCACCATATATACTGCCTTTTGCATTCTTATTTGTGGTGAAAGCTAAATAGCATAAGATGGATCCATTAAAACTGTAAAGAGTTCTGGGAAGATGACAATCTTAGTCAAATAGAAAGATAAAAATACATAGTGGAGATTTAGAAAAAAATATAATAGTTGGATGTGGATTTGTTTTCGAAGGGAATGATATTGAAAATTTATGCATACATTTCTTTCGTAACGTTGTGTTTATTTTAGAGAAAACAGATAATTTATTTATCATGTATTGTCTTCTGAAGTGGTTTAAAAAAATAATTTACTGTATTATTTACTCTTAGATCGGATTGTTATAATATACATACATTTATGTTTGTGTGTATGTGTTTGTGTGTGTACATGTATACACCAATGTATATGTGCATATAGATATTCCACAAATATGTCCACGTACCTGCATATATAACTTCATAAATATGCATGCATACTGCACACACACACACACACACACACACACACACACACACATATATATATATATATATATATATATATATATATATATATATATATACGTATATATAAATATATATTAATATATTGATATACACGCGTGAGTGTGCAAAGATATAAAATTAATGGAGAAAACAATGGCAAATAGAAAGAAAAGAAAGAAATGATGATGCAAAATAAAGCAGAAGTATTATATAAATATATCGCAAAATAAAATGAAAATAAGATTGAAAGCGTAGCAAGAAGACAAGGAAAACGTACAAACAAAATGGCGATATAAAATATTTTCAGTTATTTTGTACAATAACATAATCTATAAGAAATTATATTGTGTATATTGCGTTCGATGAATTCAAGAGAACTTGGAAGCTCTCAACATAATAATGTAGTAATCTAAGAATAATACGGACAAGAATGTGATGGAAGGAAAGAAAAACTGGCTTGAAAATAGGAATATAAATAAGAATACAAATAGAAAATAAAAGACAATAGCTAAAAGAAAGCAAATAAGAATATGAATCACAATAAGTATACGAAAAACATAAAACTGGTCGATGGCAAATTATTTTCCAATTTTCTCAACAAAAGAGTTATGGAAATTACTATGCTCCTTTATCTTAAATTATTTTAGCACATCTACAGTTAGTTTTAAAAAGATATTCTTTTAGTGATAAATTGAATGTGTTGAAATCAATTCATTCTAATTCCAAACATTATTTTTTTTACTTCTTTTCTGGCCTTTCTACCCACTCTAAACCGAATATATAAGGAGATAAACAAGCAAAACAAATTATAACAAAAATCATTTTTCTTTATTTAGAGTGATGGTTACCTCTCACTGTAATTCGTCTCCGAGATGAAGTTTCAATTCCCAGTTGACCTCTATCGATTTGCTTAATTCTGATTTCATGCCTTAGTATCAAATTTATTTTAAAATGAGGGACTGAGTTACAATTTGCCTTCTATGTGTGAGTAAAGTCATTAGTGATTGAGGAACAAGTAATGATTCAGCATTATTTACAAATTGGTCATGCCTAAAACACATAAGTCAGGACGGAGCAGATGTAGCAAACATATCTAGCAGAAAAGTTTGATTTGCATGTCAGTAAAGACATGCAATTTTCAAATTTCTCTTTTTACAATTTAAGTGAAAAACGCTGAAACGAATCATCAATCACAAACTCTATGAGCAGCTTACAAAACCTAAAACTTATCCTAACAGATTTGTATCAAATCTATTCCTCTAGCTTCATATGTTTTTGTATCTATCTCTACAGAATTTTTCTTAAATTG
>NC_068992.1:13243763-13248905 GCF_001194135.2 Octopus bimaculoides
TGTGTATTTTAACCCTGAATCTCTCATTGATGTTAGAGAATGTTCAACTCTGTTAAATAAAAGATTTTTTCTCTATATTTTCCTTTCTTGAATTTGTTTTGCTCTCTCTGCATAACCAAGTAGAAGCTTTCCAGTAGAAGCTGTTGGTTTTCCAGGTGTCGCAAAGCGTGCAGCACCGTTCGCCGAGCGCTCTGGTTGTCGGGCTTGGCATGGGAGCGGGCGGCCGCGCTGCTGCTGCACTGTTAGAGAGGGCGAAGATGAAGGCGAGGTGACCCAGCCGCGGCTTACGATCGCAGGTTTATCGCACGTTCGAAATTTTCCTATAACGTATTTAACATTTCTATATCGGATTAACAGCGATTGCACTGCTTGTAACTTTTTTCCTAGATCGGGATCGATTTTCAGTTAAAGAATTCCAAGGTACATCAGTAAAATTTTCTTTGCACATTCTCGCTTGCTTAAGCAAACAACACTTTTATCATTTATTTAAGAAAAATCGTGTAATCTTTATTGTTTATAGAAAATGCCAGTTTTATAATTTTGATTATATACTGGACACAATCTAACGATCTATAGTCCTAGTAATATTGTGGTTATTTCTATGGAATATAAAATAAGTTAAGGGGATTAATTCTTGGTTAATATTTCAACTACATCCTGACGGTACCTTATACATTATACAAAAAACTGCAAAACTCCGGAAACATTAATAGCAAAGATATAACTACAATATAAATTCCATTTCAATCACAGAATAAAGCAAATATTCAAGCTCATACCAGTTTCCAAAAATCAAGCCTAATATATTATATATAAAATATAACGAGTTTTTTTTTATCATGACTCTTTAAAATAAATGGTTTCCGATTGGATAAACTTCCGCATTTTCTCTCGTTATGTCGATGTATTTTTAGTTATATTTAATAGTAGGGCGTTAACCCCGAAAACATGGCCATTAAACACAATGGATTGATAATTTTATTTTTACCTAAACATAAAATTCCATCTTTATGTTCTTACGATGAAATACATAATAAATATTTAAACACTGCATTTAGGATATTTCATGCCGCGTTTAATGTTTATTGAAATACAGATCAAAAACATAAATTTCATGATAAAATTTACTGTATAATACACCCACGCGCAGATAGGTGTACAGTTAGAAAAGGTAATCAGAAGCACGCTCTCATGGTGAAGTATACACATCTAATTACACAAACACACGTATACCTATATAAAAATGTATCCCTATATACACATGTATACCTATACAAGTGCTTCCACCTGTGACTTGGTATTCTAACATTGTCATTAATACCTTCTACAGTCTATCGATTATTTAATTAGCCGTACGAACAAAAAATATGCATTTATTATATCTGAATTCATGTACATATTCATGACTACTCGTGATACAAATATATCGGCCAGACCGAGTGAAATTCAGTACAGAGACTGTGACTACTCACCAAGCGTATCATTAGCCATTTTAGGCACTAAATGTATCAATATCTATTTAATATGTTGTGTGAATGTATGTGCGCCAAACCACGCGTGGGGATATGATTATATCTTCGTGTAAGATTGTACCAGTGAGTGTGTGTGCTCCAGAAAACGTAAGCGAGGGCGTTTGTACATCCATATCTACTAACCGTTATATCTAATGTTTTTTTTTCGCTGTATTATGCATTTGTTTCTTTTTGCATCTGATATGTGTTATTGATCTGCTATAATAATGAAACCGTATGCCTTAATTTGCTGCGTTTAAACACACATACCAAGAAGAAATATTGCGGAACAGACGTTGTTTAAACGAGATACATTTTTTCACCTGAGGAGACACATCTACACCTAAGCCAGTTGTTCAGTACACCAGCCATAAGGAATCGATGCTTGATGGGTCTAAACAATTCTAGTGAACAATAAACATTCCCGTATCTTCCATCTCGCGTCTCTCATCAATCCAATATCCAACGAACACTGAGAGAGAGATCGTGCTTTACCCTTAAACTACCAGGTATATCCCTTACGACTAATTAATTAATTATATATATATATATATATATATATATGAGTGTGTGTGTGTGTGTGTGTGTGTGTGTGTGTGTGTGTGTGTGTGTGTGTGTGTGTGTGTGTGTGTGTGTGTGTGTGTGTGTGTGTAGTCCAGCTAATGTTGGCAACTTGTTGTCTTGGTCGATGTCTAAAATCTTATCTCTTAAAAATGTTAACTGATGGTGGTATATGTATAATACTTATGCAATATGTAATGATGTGATCTGACTTGAGATCTTGAGTAATTTCTTGAAAATTTGTATTGTAGTTAAATGCTAAAAATAATACAGATTAAAACAAATTGACAAGAAATTTTAAAATAATGATGAGACAATGTTAATACGCTACACTCTGCTATTAACATTAGTGCATTACAATTGCAGTATCTCACTTCCATCTAGCTACAGCTTTGGCGGCTTACATCGTCAAGTATCCTGCTATTTATATTATATGGTGACTTGCAAGATTACACAACCTTCTTTATTTTGTTTTACCTATTATTTCTATTCTGTTAGCTCTTTCTTTAGGCAGTTGCTCTGGTGCTAGACGATACTACCTCGTATATTACAGAATATATACATCATGGTTTTTTCAAGAGCAATTTTGTACTGCACTAAGCCGGTCAGAAATTTTGTCAAAATACATTCTCACCATTCTTGAAGAAGCTGTCCTCCTTCCTGTTTTTGCAAAGGATATTGCATTATATTTCGCTGATGCTATCATTGGGAAATTTATCCTCGTACTTATCTATACTTCGTATTTTTAGCGAAAATGTTTTCTCGTTACATTTCATAAATATTCTATCGTGCTGGTCTTCTTGAAGTAGCATTAGCGTTTCTCAGATCTATCACCTTTATTCCTATAATTTTCCCTCACCTTTCTCACAGCCAGTTTTTGCTGCTTCGCTGTCATGGAACTTTGGCACAGTTCAATTATACTTCGTCAATCGACGAATATTATGTTCTTGAACATCCCTGATTTTATATAGATGGAAATGAGAATGAAAAAAATTTAAGTAAACCAGTTGTCTTAGAGGGACAAGTCACTCATGACGCTTCATAAAGAATAAATGCGTATTTAGAAATATAGAAGTCTTCTAAAAATCATTTCATTTAACAAGGGGAATATGCGTTATTTTGTTATTACATTATTTTAAACTTTGAAATATGTTCAGGAGTATGTTTATTATTAAGTTTATTATACGCATAATAATGAAAGTTCTGCAATCATGCATATGACAAATATGAATTTCATTGCTATTATATTTCATTATAAAAATATCTTATAAATAAATGCATATTTAATCTAAAATAATCATACTCCTTTATATGCTTACATATACTAAAATATTTACGTATAATAAAACAAAGTTTGGTAAATTTGATTCCATATTTTCTGCATAAAACAAATTTTGCATATATGAATTCAATGAATAAATTGAATAAATTTAACTTTCAATTCGTTTCTCTAAATACAATAACTGGAACGGAATTTTGTTCCGAGGAGAGCGTGCGATATGTGACAAGATCTTTTTCAGCGCAATTAATATTTTTCCGATAAGTACGTTTGAATTCAAATGTTTTTTGTTTTTTTTATATTCCCCAAATTCATTTTTTTTTATCATTTACTTCGGTTATTAGATTGCGGCCAGGCCGGAGCACGACCTTGAAGAATGTTTAATCGGATAAATCTACTCCAGTACTTAATTTGGTAAGCCTGGTACTTATTCTAGCGCTAAGTTAAGGAAAAATAAACACGCCAACAGCCATTGTCAATTGTTGCTAGGGGACCACAGACACACACACGTATGTACAACAGTCTTCTTTCAGTTTTCATCTACCAAATATACTCACAATGCTTAGCTCGGCTCGGCGATATATTGGAAGACACTTCTCCAAGGTGCTCAGCCCGATCACGTGACTCGGTATTCTAACATTGTCATTAATACCTTCTATAGGCTATCGGTTATTTAATTAGCCGTACATACAAAAATACGCATTTATTATGCCTGAATTCATGTACATATCCATAACTCTACACATGTTATATGTATATCGGACAAACCGAGTGAACTTCGCCAAAGCGTTTGAAAGCGTTCGAAAGAGGCCCAAATCTGACGGCGCCAACTCTGGAGAGGATGGATGATAAGGCAGCACTTCCTATTCGAGTTCTTGAATTATGGCTTTGGTCATATTGGGGATATGAGGACAGGCGTTGTCCTGTTGGATAAGAACGCCATTCCGCCTAATAGCCTATTCGCAGATTCGGAATTGCCTTTTGATCACAATCTATTACAATCCATTTGTCTTGGCAATTCTCTGGTCGTTCGACGTGAATTTTCGTGAAAACGTTGATTCGCTCGCTGTTCACCAGTCTCAATTGTTCGACTGGTGACTGATCCGTCCGTCAGGTCAAAATGTCTATTTTTGAAGTGTGAAACCAACGGCGGGCGGTTTTTTCAGGCATTGTTCTTTCTCTATGCACAACACAAATCTCACGAGCAGTGTCGGAGCTCCTAACAACTCGATTAAATGCAAAAAGCAAATTGTGTCGAAAATGTGCAGTTTTGTCCAGTTGACGTTCCATTTTTAATTATCTGAAAATACATGAAAATTAATAAAATACAAAATAAATCAAGACGCTATATCGTACAGCAAGTTCTCTTGTAACAAAACATTTTTCCAACGCTTATATTTCTGCATATGTTTTTGAATAATAAAAACAAAAATACTCGTGAATTATTCCCCCACACAACACACGAGCACACACACATACACACCCACCCACACACGAAAGAGAACAAAAGGGATTGAAAATTCCAGGCAAATGCCAAAAACGCACTTAGATTTAAACGAATTTAGCTAATTATATCAAACTATCAAACACCAATGAATGCAAGTAGAATGAATATCCAGGTAATCCCTCATGCATGACAAGTAGGTACAAATATCATTTAAAAGAACTTTGACAAATTCTATCTATCAAACAATTACACACATGGAGAAAATCACATCTTTAATTATAAAAAATTCTGCCCGTACCCTCTATATCTGTTTCTCTCTCTGTCTCTCACTGTATATATATATA
>NC_068992.1:13249031-13252226 GCF_001194135.2 Octopus bimaculoides
TATATATATGGGAGAATGTACGAAAAAAAACAACAACAGACGAGGACAGGTGGTGTAAACAACAAAAGGATGTATTAGTATGACGCTCGGGAATACGGAAAGTCTTTAATGTTTCGAGCTACGCTCTTCAACAGAAAGAATACGGAGAAAACAAGGAGAAAAACACGGAGAAAAAAAATTGAGTGGTGTAGGTCAACGATCTAATATATTGTACAATATTTCAGCATAAATTACAAGAGAAAAATAATATATAATTATGTTGAGTCACAGTTATTAATTCATTGGACACCTCTAAAACGCATGTATAACCAAGACCACGTAATTCTGACTCAGTGTTTACTCACAAGGCATAGAGCTTGGTTGCGTCTTCTCGTACATCTGAAAATGTTAGCAAATTGTTTATCTATCCATGATATATTAAGTATATTGAATATTGAATTCTTTAAAAATTTAATCAATTAAGAAAAAAATATTAAAACTAAAAAATAGATTTACTTTTTTATCCGTGACTCAAGAGGTTTAAAGTGAGTAAAACGCACTTGTAACACAAAAAAAGAGAGTATTGCCTTATAAATTTTTATTATACTTGGTAGTGTATCACTTTTTCAAGACGAAATAGTGTTCCTACCAGTAATTTTTAAAAACAAGTTTCTAACATGGTAACAGCTGAAAGAGAAGTGATTACGTGTGCTCGCTCTGTCTGCTACGTGTAATAGAACAAAAATATTGCAGTAAAAGGAATTGCACATTAAATAACAACTATTTTGTTTTCCATAGAATATCCCATACTTGTTAATTAAATATGAAGTGTACCTGGTTATCTGATTTCATGTGTTTGTCTGCTTTTATTTATCCTCGTTACCATGTAATCAAATTGAACATCGATTATTTCTGTGTTGCAGATATATTAGAAAGAAAAATAATCTAAAGAATGATACTTTTTTCACGATGGTAGAACCGAGTATGCATTGATTCAAGAAAATTTATGTTATTTTATCCATTTAATGTCCAGTTATCTCTGAATCTGAAGATGATTGCGTTTCAGCATATTCTACACCTTCAGTTCAGACATTGGGATTACATGGTGTGGTACCAGGGTATCAGTTGACGAACAGAAGTAATTGACGTGAAAAAATAAGATTATGCATAGATTACTTTTCCCCAAAAGTATTGAAGTTAAGATGGTGGCGCTAGTTTAGAGTAAAATAAATATGAATGATAGTTAAATATGCATTTTCTTAAAGTTACAGCAGTGCTAATATTCTTTAGATATATTCAGTTTCAATATTTATTCTACCTTTCTTCCTTATCCGTGTTTATTTAACTTTCATTCATTTTTAGCTCATGATAAAGAAATACCAATGCGTAAATATTACTGAATTTTGAGTCTTTTTGAAGACAATATAAAACATCAGAGCCTTCCCTCCTCCGCCTTCCCCTCCATCTTCTCTTCATCCCACCTTCCTACCTTGCTATCTTCCTTCCTCTATGTTTTCTTCTTCCCGATTGGTGTGACTCAGTGCGAAACTGATACACGCTGCCGCTTAAAGAAGACAATATATTGAACGTAAAGCCACATATATATTACTTCGAAATATGAATTTTTTGCATTGTTTGAAAATGAAAAGTATCATCGGAAGTTGATAATGTCGTTAAGGGGAAAGACATAGGGATTATGAATTTTTTAACTGGGAGGGGTGAAAATTAAGTTTAGCTGAAAACTAACGTTGATCACTAAGCGCCGGTACTCAGGGCCATTGGTCTACATCACAATGCATATCCCCACCTGGGCTCCCACGCACATACACACACTCACACACTTCACACCATTAGTATCAACATACACACACACTCGCATGGACACACACAACACACACAAATACACAGTTCACACACCTCCGTAGTATCAACATACATACACATGCGTACGGACACACTTCACACACACACACACATGTACACTTCACACACACACACATATATACGCTTCACACACACACCCGTAATATCACATACACACGGACCGGATACACATAACACACATACCTCACACTCTCATACATACACACACGCACATATATATTCCTAATATATATATATCTTCATAAGGGTGCATGTAAGTGAGTATCATAAAATTGATTCTTGGTGTCTGCTACAGTAGTCTTTCCTTCTTCATAAATTAAGCAAGAACGAATCTCGAAGTTTTCAACTCTACTCCTCAATCAAATTAATGGCTTCATACGAAAGTTTGAAATTAAGATTGTTATTTTACATTTTCAATTATCCATTCTAAAGCATCGCATTATTCATAATCATACGAATGTTTTTTTTCTCCTGTCAATAATTTTCGTCTAGTGGTGAGTTTCCTGATAATGAAGCACATTGATGTTGTCAGATTTCCTTTTGTTTAAACTAAAACATGACTTGTTTCTCGATACAATAGAATATTTTCAAACTCATACAACTAAACAAATGTAACTGACTTAATTTCTACTACACGGTTGTTGGATTAACACCGTGATGCGAAATAATCCTAGTGCCAAAGCGGCGATTATTCCGTGCGAACTTTGACGATCACACTTTATATTTTGCAATCAAATAATTTCAGTTGTGTTGTCTTGCAGTTTGGACATGATGTATAAAAAGTAATGTTAAGCCGGCTGCAAAACACATAGAATTATTTGATGGCTATGATGGCAGTGGATATGGAAATATTACTTTAAATATAACAACGCTACTACTTCCTATTACATCATTTCACAGAGTTTGGAATTAATGGCAATATTAATACAACTACTATTATTGTGACCGTGTGATTGTTTATTTGTCTAAACTTGATGTATGATTCCAGTCATAATATATCGTCCCCACGGATGAACTGGATATTTTCAGTATTGAAATGATTGATAGTCAATAAGTATATAGACGCGTTCAAATAGCAATATGATATATTGCATGAGGCAAAATTCCTACAGAAAATTACAGATGCAATAACGATTCAAAATGTGAAGATTGTAGCGAATATAAAATATGTTTGACAGAAAGGAATAAACTTAAAGTAGTATAGAAAATATGTTGGTAATGTTCTAAATGTATCACAGTAAATAGAGAAAGATTTAAAGGAAATGAAGATAAGAATAATAAAGTAGATCTTTGAAACTAAGTATCGATACATGTATGTATGTACGTATATAT
>NC_068992.1:13252540-13253272 GCF_001194135.2 Octopus bimaculoides
ATATATATATATATATATATATAAGTGCACTTTTCTGCGTGCGTGTAGCTATATGTGTATTTCTATATGCATACGTACTCATGCAGACATTTTCTTTACATAGAATTATTACTGCATATAATTTTATTTAGTATAGATACATGCAAACACACACGCTCACGTATACACACAGGCATATGCGCGCGTACGCTACACACACACATACGTACACACACATATGTAATTGTATGTTTGTGGGCATGTATGTTTGTGTGATTATAAATCACTTGATAATTTTGGTTTAAAAAAGTTAACAGACGTAACTATACAGACCAAATGAAATGGAATTTTTTAAACATTTTTCATTGCTATAAATTGAAGTGAATTACTTGAAGATATTCACTATGTACCATACTGCAGCATGTACTGAACGCAGTTAAGAAACCAATTCATTATTACTTTATGATGTCTTTTTCACAATTTCTGTTTTAATATGTATCAGGTTTATTACAAAGTGCCACAAATGAAAACATACAGCTTAATGCATACACATAATCATGCCACCTACAGTACACGTATGTATATACACATATATCAAATTTATATGCATATACGTACATAAGCATATATATACATACACACAACATAGATGCAGGCAAATACAGACAACACAGATGCAGACACACACACACACACGTATGTGTATATATATATATATATACATATATATATATATATATATATATATATATA
>NC_068992.1:13253957-13256426 GCF_001194135.2 Octopus bimaculoides
TCTCTATCTCTCTCTCTCTCTCTCTATCTCTCTCTTTATATAATACCAGTCTCTGATGTTGCTTTCTTTTTTTGAGAAGAATCACGGCCTATTTGTTTTTTCTCTAATCGTTTGGAAAGTGATAATGGATACATTTTCTAAATGTTGTTGTTTTATTGTCTCCAAAAAAAATTAATGCTATATAGATATAATATTTACATTTTAAAGCAAATATTTTAGAAATCGAAACAGTTAAGCAAATGCTATCATTTTTACCTGTCCTTTTGTCAGATTGACTACCTGCGAAAGTGTGTTTCCTTATGGAAAAATTATCTAAAATCCTCTTTATCTGAAGAAATTTTGTTTTTGTTCATGATTGTTGTGCGACATTTATTTAGTGGATTTATTGTCTATGTAAATACACTCAGTTAAATTTTTAATGTTATATTACTAACAGCTACTATAAATATGCCTATTTTGTTTCAGTCCCTTTAGAATGTTTATTACTAGAAACATCTTGTAGTGAAATCACACTGCACTCTTATTGGTACCATCGAAACTTAAGATATTATGATGAACAGTCTGAAAATACTACTATGTTATACACAACTAATTTTGTAAACTTAGACAAACTTATTAGTAACGACTAAACGTTTTCATGAAATCCAGGTGTACCCCCAAATACGTGACACCAAAATATGTGAGGTCTGAGCAAAGTTATATTATACAGTGTGACACAAGGCACAATCGATCCCATAGTGTCAAATCCAGCTGCTTTCTACTTCCATAGCAGCAAAACCATATATTTTTTTGATTCGCTAAATCCGTATATGACATAGTCGAAATAGCTATTATTGAATTTATTTACGTTCTTCAATTACCTACAATATAATTTTCTTCTCATCCGTTGGAATTATAATTTTACTGCCATTGATGTCGAAAAACT
Source organism: Octopus bimaculoides (assembly GCF_001194135.2). Lineage (NCBI taxonomy): Eukaryota > Metazoa > Mollusca > Cephalopoda > Octopoda > Octopodidae > Octopus > Octopus bimaculoides. The sequence continues at coordinate 13,254,883 of NC_068992.1, forward strand.
GTGTGCTAGAGCATTTCCAGCTGTTTTCATATCAAAACAGATTAGTTTGTATGTTTTTCAAAATATTGTCCATTACTGACTACTTTACATAGTAGTCAGTAATAGTATTCAATGAAGTGAATATACTCCCCGTCCTTTTGTATATTACCCTATATATGTTTTGATTATTCTCCAATCATACAGCATTACCGGATGCACTGTTTGTTCAATGCAGGATTACTGGTGTGAATGCTAGTATCATTATTAGTATTTCGTTGTGTCAAGATGTTAAACGTGATATCAACATATTTATGAATTTGCGGCATTTTAGCGATGCGTACTTTTTGTTGTCTATATTAGACTATAACTTGCCTCACTCAAGTTACGTTCTTATAATATTCAACCCATTGTTTTTTATGAATATATTTCTCTGTCGGTACAATAACGTACAGATTTCTGTTGATATTTTAGACAGCAATGTTATATTTATGTTGAATTATTAAAAAGTGTTTCTTTTCTTGAGATCCAAAATGTTCATGTACGAAATATTTGTTCCACATAATTCAAAGTTGTAGTGAATTCTGACATTTAGTGTCTGCTGGTAGCCAAAAAAAAACAAAAAAAACCCCCAATATTTCTGATAATGACAATTCTGACAAAAAATATTCTACTCAGATTCATCTGGAGAATAACTTTTGCGACCAAACCGATATATAATTAAGCGATGGTTCGTTGGATTTATATAATTTTACGAAATGGTTTCCGAAAGAATTCTTCTTTACCATTAACTGGAATCACCTCTCCCTCCGTATTGGAATGCGCGATATTGAAAATGCCTCCTGGCATTATTTTCTGGAGATTAATTTTGGAAAGTAATTTCCCACTAATCTATTCTTTAAAGCAAATCACATCTTTAATTAGTCCAATACTTGAAGCTGCGTTCGTTTAATTGTTTATATCTTAATTAATTATTATGAATATATCATTTTATATATTATCTTTGTTTCCTTTTTATGAAGATATACCTACCGTAATCAATGTTAGAGTACTTACATTGAATTGTAATTTTTTTTTTTTAAATTGATTTTTAAATTCCAGTTTCTATTTTGGTGTCTACCGTTGTTGCTAATTTCATCCTTGTGTTTTATATATGTGAGAGATTAATAACAGAACCAAAGACGTTTAACCTCCTGGAGTTACGTCAAATTGTATCTCTGTGCATTATCAATAGCGGCCCTAAATATGTTAAATATACTTATAGGTTTATATTAAAACATTTTTAAGGAAGTTATAGGAGTTAGTGTTTTAGTAGAGTTATTGCAGTGAATTAGTGTTTTAGAAGAGTTTGTTTTTTAGGAGAGTCATTGCAATTATAGACATTGATGTGTAGCGTTAAATCATAGACTTCACATTTTCAAATCGCTAACCTGTAGGAGCCATGCTATAAGTGGCAGTAGTAGTAGTAGTAGTAGTAGTAGTAGTAGTAGTAGTAGTAGTAGTAGTAGTAGTAGTAGCAGCAGCAGTAGTAGTAGTAGTAGTAGGAGGAGGAGGAGGAGGAGGAGGAG
>NC_068992.1:13256461-13257799 GCF_001194135.2 Octopus bimaculoides
TAGCAATAGTAGTAGTAGTAGTAGTGGTAGTAGCAGCAGCAGTAGTAGGAGGAAGAGGAGTAGTAGTAGTAGTAGTAGCAGTAGTAGTAGTAGCAGTAGCAGCAGCAGCAGCAACAGTAGTAGTAGTAGGAGTAGTAGTAGTAGTAGTAGTAGTAGTAGTAGTAGTAAATAGTTTGAGAACTCATTTCTCACATTATTCTTGCTTTTCCATAACCTCCTCAAGTCGCATATTATGATCCTCAACATTCCTAATAATTATTCCCCACGTCAATTACAACGTAATAATATATTTTTATGATTAATAAGGGTATCACCATTAATATAGTTATTATTGATGGTTTGCACTGGAAACCAATAATTTACTTTAATTACTCCGAACGAAAGTGTTAATCGTCATGTTAAATGCTAGCAAATGTGAGAAATTGCCCTATACATTTTATCCATCCTCCCCCCGAACAGAGGAAGCTTCTCGCGATGCTGTTGGATGTCAAACATAATAATTAATACGCAATAATTTTTCGATTTTTGTTGTTTTGGTTGATATAATCTGTCATTAATATGCCCTTCGCAAATTCCTTGGTGACAGATAATGTACATTTTTGTTATATTGGTGAGATTTATAGCGTTATTATGGGCTACGATAGACAGGTCTGTCGCGGGCACATGCAATAAAAAATTCAAAGCAGCAACATCAAAATTCATAATACCTGGTGAAAAAAAGCCTTAGATATGGTATTTCCTATTAATTAGTCAAATAATTCAGAATACATAAATTTTATATTATTTTTTTATATAAAAATTTTCTTTCATGCAATATATTTGTTGCTAGGATCTCATCCTAGCTGCATATCATTTAACCGCTGAGATGCAAGTTGTTCTAATTAGACATTTATGTTTATATTGTAAATGTATTTTTGATATTTATTCTTTTGTAAGGAGGTGAGCTAGCAGAAACGTTAGCATGACGGGCTTAGCGGTATTTCGTCAGTTTTATCTTCTGTGTTCAAATTCTGCCGAGGTCGACTTTGCCTTTCATCCTTTCGGGGTAGATAAATTAAGTACCAGTTGCGTATTGGTGTCGATCTCATCCACCGGCCCCTCACCCAAAATTTCGGGTTTTGTGCCTAGAGCAGAAAAGGATATTTATGCGTTTGCTTTCAAAGATTGTACATTTCTTCATATCGTTTAGTCTTAGCAAATATAGGCCTTTTGCCTATAGTAGATTATTAATAATACATTTTAGCGCAACGTTCACTATAGTTAAATTTACGTATTGGCTCCTTTTACGAAGAGCTATCTTTCATTGCCATAATATATTCTTAGTGTATTGTTAACTTG
>NC_068992.1:13257933-13266660 GCF_001194135.2 Octopus bimaculoides
ATATATATATATATATATATATATAATATATATATGTATGTATGTATGTATGCATATAATATATATATGTATATATATATATATAATACCAATGATATATGAGCATATATATATATATACATACCTACATATACATGTATAGACACACATATATATCTGTTTCTGTATATATGTGTGTGTGTGTCTGCATGTGTCCGTGCATGTGTGTGTGTGTGTGTATGTGTGTATTTTTGTGATGCTCCATCGCTAAAAGTTTATAGTCGAGATCGTAGACTGGAGAACTATTTTATGCGAGCTCTAGACTTTGCATGAAATATGCCACAAATTATAAAATATGCAGTAAAATCCGAACATCATGTCATACCTTGATTTTGTGACAATAATGAAGTGAAGAAGTAAATCCCTCTTTACTTTTAGTATATATTTAATGATTGGAATTTAGGCCATTTCCTGTCACATCTTTAACAGACATCATGATCCAAATTACCAACATTAGCTATAGTTCACTGTGTTTTTCGTGAAACACAGAGAGTAACAGTATATACTCTTAAATATAAAATTCCGTATCAACATTACTCAATACAATGCTGCATCTACAGCGTAAGTTTTACATTTACCTTAGTTCTTTCGACACGCTTAGTCTAGTACGCTGTTTCTTATAATTATATAATCGTATCGTCAACAAACCCACATTATGCAAAATTTGATAGCACTAACGTATCATTTTTAGTCAATCTATACATGTATCTTCTAGAAGTGTTGACACAGCCTCGGAAGTCATTCAAATAGTTTTGTTGCCCTTGAGGCAATGTTATCCGGGTAGAAACCTGGTTGATTATGTTCTATCTACGACAAAATCTTGTATTTTGAATTACACTTACTTTTAACACCGCCTTATTCATTTTATATGACATTTCTTTGAATTCTGTTTGTAAATCACGGTGATGATAACATTATTGTTTATTCTTCTCAGTTGCTAGCTGAATTAATTGTAAGCTACCCTCATACCTTTTCGTTCCACGCTCATTCACAGAAATTTCACCCTTGTATCAAATGTAGAAGCCATTCCTTTTGTTAATGTTTTCGTAAATATGAGGAGATATCTGAAGACTTATAATCAACGTAAAAAAGAAATAAATGTATAAAATGAAGTAAAAAAAATGTAGTCGATTAATATGAAGATAGTATGACAAGATAACAATTACTAAACGTTGTTTCTGTAATTAAATCTGTCAGAAAATTGTTACCAATAATACTGTAATTAATTAGCCAAACAATCTAAGCGGATGAAACGCACAAAAAACAAATGTAACACATGTTCACACATATCCTGAATGATTCACACAAATACACGCCAACACAAGGAAGATAAAATCACCTATACACACACAAACATGCAGATAAAAACACATACCACAGACACATAATCGTGTACGTATTTAATAACAGTATAATCATTCACATAGCGGAAAGATTGCAAAATATCCTCGCGTTTCATTGCTGAATGCGCATATTAATTTATTGTTTTGTGTCATGTATTTGCATAAAGATATTTGAGCACAACTTAAAACAGGATGTTATCGTCTATATTTCCTATAAAGTGTTGATAAATCTGACTTGGGAGTTATAATCTATTAGTTTACGCTTTGATGACCTTCTTGATTCTGCTCAGTAGTTTATTCGAATTGCTAGGCCAATTGTATTTTATTTCTTAGATATACTTAGATGAACTTGTCTGTTTTAGTTATTAGTCATTTTTAATTGCTGTTGTTTTTTAATTGGTATTACTTCTTCATACAACATTATCAACGCTCCTTCTGAACAACTATAGATTTATTTTCTTTTTTTGATATTTCTTCTCCGTCTTTAGAATAGTTTTATCTTGATTCTTATTTGTTTTCATATTATCCTGTTTAATTACCGATCTTTTCATGCATCTATTGACTATTTTTTTCTTCTCCCTCTTCCTCTTGCTTAGATCTTTGCGTCTGTTGTCTTTTTTTTTTGTTTTCTTCAGGTTGTATACCAGCTTAGCGTAAGCTGTGATTGCTAAAGCAAATTACGAACTGCGATTAGAACTACTACTATAAAAAATGTTATTGTTTTCTGAGTTTCTCAAATATTTTTGCTGTTCTGTAATTGTGAATAGATTGCAGATAATTACGTAATACTCGTGTTCCGATATTTTAAATTATTATTCATCGCATTGTGAGTGAGAAGAAAGATATAAATATACTTTTCTTTGTTTCGGCCGCTGCAAGAGGTTGATTTTGAAATTTTCTTTAGAACATTTATATAGCGTTTTATGAGAAAGGAGGTTGCAATGGCCTGAGACGAGCTGGATACAACATGGTGGTAGAACACTTTGGCTCAGAGGATAGATGAAGGGATAAAGAAAAACAGCATATTTGTCGCCAAAACACGCACATACCACTCTGAGCGACGTCATAATGCTTGTCAGTGATGAACGTAACTGCGAAACCGATGTCACCGATATCATAATTAATAATTCCACTATTAATCAAAAATGAGGTGCTACGAAAATTAAAAAAAAAATACTAAAGCAGCAAAAGTGACTCTTTCAACTGCTCGACTAATGTGCCAACGAACACAGCAGCCACGATACTTCCATCCACCATAAGCACCACAACGAAATTAGCTGTAAGCATCGATAGCAATAGAAAAGTTTAATAATACGCCCAAGAATATGAATTTAAAAAATTATAAAAGAAGACATGAAGTTGAGAACATTTTTCTGAACAAAAGGGCAAGCAAATTCGGGTTTGAAATCTCAACCTAAGGATTATCAAATAGGGAAACCTCTTCTACAACATTTGAGTAAAAGCAAATTTCCAATAACATCGAAAGAAACAGTGTCTCTCGCTCTATTGTTTGATATTTCCATTAGAATATTTATAAAATAGAAATGCCGGTAATTTATTTGCCACACACGTGTATTGCATGTTTTAGTATTATTCTCGCTGTGTATCTTTCATAAATTTTCTGCGTTCTATTATTTCACAGTAGTTTTCTATGTGATTATACATGTAACAGCTTTACTTTTAGTGCACTTACGTGGTTTGTGAATATTATTTTGGATTCATTGTTTGTTGTCCAAAAGAGCAATTTGCAGACGGCGTTCCTTTGCTAATGATTTTTGTTTGACGTTATGTCATGACATCATAACATGACTGAGACTGAGACGAGAAAATATTATGGGAGGTTTATATTTTAAAGTAAACGACTAAACATTAAAACAAATCCCATACTTCCAACCTGCGTCATATCCCATAAAATGTAGCGATCAACGTCACGCACCATGCAATTTCGATTTAATGTGTCCATCCACCACAGCATTAAAACTCGAATGCACGTAATCGTTGTGGTTGTAAATACTCTGATATTATAATTTTCACTTGCATGTTTTATCAAGTTATACTGAATTATTATCTTCAGCATATTCGTCTGATCAAGTCTGGAAGAAGTGTTCTAAATATGAAGAAATGTTCTTAGTGTGCAGTAATTTATTTTTACTACCATTTGAATAACGCAACGTAATATCTGTAAGATAAACAAAATGTAAATATTACATGAAATATATAAATAAATCACATGTTAGTGGGTAGGTTATTCGGAAAATTAATTTTATGTAAAATAAGAATGAATCGCCTCCAAAACTTGTGCTGTTAAGTTCATACGTGGAAATATCAGGAATTTGTGTACAATGCATAGAAGGAAGGCAATGAAACTATTTTAGTATAGTGATTGAATTCTTATAATCTTATTAATACATAGAAGTGTAGTAGAGATTTTTTTAAAGTTTGCAATCGAATGAATTTATTTTGTTATTAATGTGTTTGATCAAATATTTTTTACACGCAAATAGGTTATTTTACTCAACAAATTTATGTCGGTTCAGGTAATGCCAAGAAAAAGCAGAAAAAAAGTAGAAATTAGAAATTGTATTTCAAACGAGACACAACAAAACAACAGGGAAGCAGATAACTTGAATCGTATTTTTATCCACTCTCATAACAACATTATGGCGAAGTCGTCGATATTTTGTAGAGGATAAAAGGAGATTAAAAGACGTAAACAAGTGAATCATGTTATTTTCTCCTCTCCTATTTCAAAGCGTCTGGCCTATGGTGCGTGCGATCCTGAATAGGTCTGAATATATCTTTAGGATATATTCATTTATGTGTGGTGGTTACGGCGAAGATAAGATATATTGTGCCATACATTTGACTTAGACGGAAAGGAAACAAAACTTGTACATAGTTGCAGACAAGAAACTTGATATTTAGATATTCAATGACTTTTATCTTGATCGCTTCGTCTTCTCATTAAGAATATAATATGAATGAATACATATATGTAATATACATACGCACTCACATATACAAACATGCACAAATATATATATATATATATATATATGTGTGTGTGAGTGTGTGTGTGTGTGTGTGTATGTATACACATACACACAAATACACATATACGCTCACCTCACACACATTTCTACTGGCTGTTGTGAGAAAATAAGAATTCTCATGTAGGAAATGTGAGAAAGTGACGTCAAGTATTTCGAAAATTAGAAATATTTATCGACGTAAGATCACTGAATTTAAAAGTAATCCAGTAATCCCTCGCCATATCGCGGTTCATTTATCGCGGTTTATTCTTCAAGCTTACGTCGATTCCTACGCAGTGTTGTTTTGCATTTATAATGAAATATATATATATATATACAAATTGTAAAAGTAATTTTAAAATATACAATACAGTACTGTTTCCTCTTCGCGGATTTTCCCCTATCACGGGGGAGGGGGATTGGAATGGAATCGAGGGATTACTATATTTCAATATTGTGATACAGGGCGTTACAACGTTGCTCCTACTGAGCCATTTGTGAAAGTGTGTGTTGATTATAAGCTCTATATTAATTCTAATGATAAATGAAGCAAATATACGTTGACATTTATAACGTGCACCAGACAGTATGAATAGGTTTACTGTTTTTTCTCATGGTATCTACCACAGCAACTTTGTTCTGAGAGAGAATAAATACTATCTCACTAGAAAATAAATACTAGTTGAACACCGAGATCAATGTAAACGACTTGCCCATGCCCCAAATTGCCGGTCTTGTGCCAAAATTTAAAACCTTGTTTGATTTTTCATTTCCGTCGTGATAGCCTTTTAATAAGTTGGTGATCAAATATGGCGATAAAGTTCATACTTGGAAAAGAAACAAAAGCAGCACACAGTCAGAATTTTCAGAAACAATCCACCCATAGAATTAGAATAAAACAAAGTGAAGCACTTGAAATTCAACGTTCTTTAAAGAAAATACTCTACGAATGGATACAGAATTGCTTCTTGACAATTGGATAGGATTACAAAATCAATCGAACTCACAATTAGTGTTAGCATCGGTATGTCATCAACATAATTAGATTACGCAGCTCATGCATAAATACATTTATACACACATCCAAACATAGCAATGCAAAGCTTCTCAGCTATGTTTGCGAGGTTCAGTGGTGTAGCGCACGGCTCCTGGCGAGCCATACACAAGAGAGTGATAAAGAAACCATAAATGCAATTTTATTGATTTTCATTTCCACACAGAATCTACTTGTCTGTCAATGTAATCTTGTTGCGAATGTTATCGGTGTATATTTGACGAGCAATATTAATTCTCTTCTGAGTGATATCATTTCTATACCTTACTCCAGTGATTCGAGTTGGCAGCTACTTTTATCTCATTAACAGAGACAACATTGAGCCATTGCTATTAACTCTTCAAAGATAACGACATATTTTTGGCATGGGTTTTTCGCTTAACTTTATACTGTATCAAGCGATCAATATTGAATCAAGTAAAGCAATCAAATATTTGATGTTATTGAGACGTATAATGTCTAAAATTTTGGAAATTGTTGAGCCTTCTCTACAGCACTGGATTAAACGTATACAACATTTTATTAAAATCTGACCGATAGCGCCTCCGAAGTTCAGTCCTAATTGGTTTAGGCATTTGATAATATTAAATTTGTGGACAAATAAACGCTAATGGCGTAACTTCTTACTACACCGTGTTAAGTAATTTTTTTTCACATAAAATAAGAAATTTATTCGTAAACTATCATAATTAGGTTCGATTCTTCACGCAGAGAAATTATCGCATGTAGCAGGAGGGTAAAATAAAACCCAGTAGTGGATTCGATCAGTCACACATACGTGAACTAATCTGAGAATAGTTTAAATATGAATTTTGCCTCTCGTCTAAACAGGCCCAGCGCAAATTTTGAATGCAGACGTTCATCTTTCAGGAGACATTTCTGCAATAGTTGCAAGAATAGGCGCTGAGAAGTATTTATTTTAATGCTCATCTCTTCAAATATGTTATCAAGTGAGTAATAATATATAATCAGCTGTCTTCCACATTAGATTCTTTTCTTACAATGCACCTAAGGATTTCAATTTGAACGTGCCCTTCAAAGAGTACCACAATTATTCTCACGTTAATCTTTGAAATTTATGCATTAAAGGATGTCAAATTTGTTTTCAGCCCGTAATTAAACTTACCTTTCAGACCCGCTATTTTTCAAGAAATATGTGGTATTATAAATTTTTAATGTATTCTTTTCAAAATACATTTGGGTTTCATGTATTCATGTATTCATGGAGAAATAAAGTGTCTAAAGTTCAATTATTATACATATATATATATATCAATATATATCTACATCCATAGACACACACACACACATGTATATATATATATATATATATATATATATATGTATGTATGTGCATGTGTGTGTGGGTGGGTGTGTTTGTGTGTATATATATGTGTGTGTGTGTGTGTGTGTGTATGTATATATATATATCTAGTTACATTTATACATACATACATATATATAATTTCCGATATGAAAGAAGCCTACAGCACACTTTATTTATCAGTCTTGTTACTTCAACACCATTCGCATATATCCTATTTCCTTTCTCAAGATATTTTCCATTATCGGGTTAACTAAAGTAAACTAAACATAAACCAGTAGACACCTTCGAGCAGCAATCATTTTAAAATTGATTTCCCTAAGAGACTTTGTAAGGTGCTATAATTTCTACCGTTTATTTTTACTTATATATTTACCTGAGCTTCTTGGAAACAGTTTCTATTTTTAATTCTGTTATTGCAAAACTTCTTCGGCTACGTTTTAGAAACTTCTCTATTTTAAACGATAAAATATATCAAATACTACTACGTATACTCCAAGATCAATGGTAATAATATAATTGAGTTATTATTGGTTTTCAACTATCCAAATAAGATTCGTTTTTCAATGCTAGTTATAAATGCTTTATTTTCTTTACCATGGAAAACAATGCGAACATTTTTAATATATTTACTCTACCTCCTATTAAGTAGAATATCAATTTGGTGTATTTTATTACACTTAAGAAAGCTAATAAATATGGTAGCTGCAGACAAGAATTCATACAAACATTCCTTCAAGCATACATATTTATATGCATATGTTTCGGGTGTGTGTATTCGAATTTATTTGTATAATTATGTTTATATTTGTATTCCCCAACAATACTTTTATGAGTGTGCATGTCTTTGTTTAGTTCAATATAGAAAAATAATATGAATAAATAATAATATATAAATTTAATAAGAAGAAATTTAGATGTAATAATATGAAATGCTTAGAAAAATAAATAATTCAAGACGAAACATAAATACATAACTTTAATTACAAGCAATTCCTTTTAGGTTTCCTGTCTGAATGTGGCAAACGTGGAATATGTGGAGTATATATGTTGCATTTAAGGTAAACGAAAGAAATTTCTTTAAACCGAGAACACTTATGAAGTTTTTCACCGAAAGCAAAGTTGAGATAAAAGCATTAATAGCCTATTCAAATACAAGAAAAAAAGACTCTTCATGAATACAATTTGAAATCTTTATGAATACATTTTAACCCCACCACATCTTCATGAACACGTTTTAACCCTAAAAATCTTCATGAATAGTTGTAACCCAAACAATCTTAATAGATACATTGTAACCAAAAAAATATTCATGAATAAATCCTAACCCATTGTTTACAATCGTTTTCACTGGGCACCGTAAATATACGATCAGTGCTTCGGTTAAAAAACAAGATGATAGTGCGTTCTGTAATATTGAAATTAACATATAGTGTTAGCATTACAGATGACGATGGCAAGTTAAAAGCCTCTATTCATTTCCATCTCCTTACATAGATTTCAGAATTTTTCCCTGTGTCTACGGTCTCTTATATTTTTCGATAACACATCTTCCAAGTAAGTCATCTGTTCATTTAAAGTATGGTATTCTCCAATAGGATATATGTTTATACATCTAATTTAGAAGCCACGTATCATTATTATTATTCATGGTGTATGGTGTTATTTTAATAAACGTTACAAGTAAACAGTGCTTACGGCGTACAGAAAACACCCGCAAAATGATTTGCAGCATTTCGTAGGGGTATAAATTCTCCTGAGGACGACATTTCGGTTGACAACTTGGATGTCGTTTGAATAGTGTGTTCAATGGAATTCCTGGAGTTGTACCAAAATTTGAAATATTATTAGAGATTTAATCTGTACTGAATATACATATATACATACATATACATATTTATGTATATATATATATATATATATATATATATATAT
>NC_068992.1:13267271-13271365 GCF_001194135.2 Octopus bimaculoides
TGGTTTACTATCCGGGAGTGAATAATTAATTCTTACAATTAAAAGGGTAAAGGATTATCAATTTATTAATAAATTAATAATTAATAATTTTTACCAAGCCCTGTTGCTGAACCCTTAATTTTGTTTATAAATGTATAAGAACTTTTAAATAAGTTCCACACCGATAATGGTGCTTACATACCGAAGGACTTGGTAAAAATTATTAATTATTAATTTATCAATAAATTGATAATCCTTTACCCTTTTAATTGTAATAATTATATATATATATTTATATATATATGTGTATGCCCGTCTGTATGTATATAATTACGTTGCGTATTTTTCCTCCATTTATGTGTATTACCTTTGCTCTATCCAATGTATTCTATACACGATGTCAGTTGTTAATGCATCATTATAATATTTAGCCGGATGATTGATGAATTCCCCTCAAGTAATCATCATGAATATGCACTTACAGATGCTACTAACTCAATACTGTGTACGTAATTTTGGATGATTGGAACATATATTAATGAAGACCGATTACACTTTAGCCTTATAAAATCAGCAGTGATCAGCCCTATATCTACTTATATCAAAGCATTCTATTCTAAATTAGATTCGGATACTCTAAAATTCATAAATCTCACTCCATGATTATTAAGATAAACTCTTTCGTAAATGATTCCACATAAGAATCAATCGTATATCACAAAGTAAATATTGTATCACAATGGTAAAGAAGGTATTCTGAGGCGTGGAATTAATTAGAAATTTCGTCTAAAATACGCAAGCATTTTAATTTACAAATCTTAGCCTTGAGGTAATATCCCATTACTAATCCCAAAATATATGAATTCTTCGTTTAACTTAGCAAGAATCATAATATAATACAATTGCAAATATGCCGTTGTGATAATACTAATACTGAAATCAAGATAATAGAATAAATCATGTAGCTATTTCTAGATTATGAATGTGTGCTGTGTGTGTTGTTGTGTGTCTGTGTTTTGTGTGTGTGTGCGCGTGCGTGTGTGTGCGTGTGTGTGTGTGTGTGTGTGTGTGTGTGTGTGTGTGTGTGTGTGTGTGTTCTCTTTCTCTTTTTAATTTAGTGTACTTGAGTAGATGTTTGTGCAGGAAAGCGTTTTTTTTTTCAACTATCGGCCTTTAAATATAATCCCAGATATCTTGCGAAATTGTAGCGTATGAATTAAAGATTTCCATCTCTTCCTAAGATCCCGAGTTGAGTTATATTTTGCTCGTGGCGCCTGTATGCATGTATGTATGTGTGCATGTGTTTGTTTGTGAGTGTGTATGTATGTATGTATGTATGAATGGATGGATGGATGGATGGATGGATGGATGGATGGATGGATGGATGGATGGATTGGTAGAGGTCTGTATGGTCCACAATCCCGATTTACAGATACTGAAAAATATTACCTATCTATGCTATTTAGCAGCATCATAAACATTAATCTGTTATTTTATGCTATAGGGTACGTTGTCAGGTTTATGTTAATTCCGTTATCTCAATAATTGTGGTTGTCATTAATTTATTGTCCTACTAATTTAATGAATAGAATTATAATTACTATGTTTTTAGAGGTACTGATTCAACAGTTATCATGCAGTATCTTCACTAACATTTTCATTCATACATTTTCTTTGTATAAGAGACATTTTCTTTGTAGTTACCTACTTTGGCCCGCACTGCAGTACAGTTCCACATTGCTTATGCAACCTAATTTAGCTGATCGGTAAAAGTGGGCGATAAAGTAAGTACCAGAGTGGGGTCAATTCTTTCAGCTAAGATTATTCAATGAGTGAAACAAGTAAATAAGTAATGATTAAAGCTAATTAAAAACATAGACGCGAATATAGAATCAGATATGAATAAATAATTGTGGTTCCATGCAGAAAAAATACATTCATAATGTGTGTGTGTGTACATGCATTTATATAGGAGCGCAAATTATAAATAATATTGAGGAGAATGCACAACCGTATACACAAAAATAAATACACACACATGCATGCTGGAAGAAAACTACCGAGAGAGCAACTAAGTGACATAATTCACTTTCGATCTTTACATGCTATTAATGTAATTCATATTTTAATTTAATATATTTATAAATATATTCTAAGATGCTTATCCGGAACACGGATGCCTTTCTGAAGTTATTCAATGGTGGTGATGAATATGTCCCGCATGACTATATTTCCGTCGTTTAAGAGAGAAGACATGCTACTTGTTCACAATCTTGTAATAAAGTCATTAATGATTGATTAGCTAAACTGGATATTGCATACATAACCATTCATCAAATGAAGTAGAAGATAAATTGCGTTAAGCTTGATGCTACATTCACAAGCCGACATTTCTATAGATTCTATGGCTGCCATATTTAATAAGATGTTAAACTAGAAAGTGAGAATAATAGCTAGTGATATAGATAGGGTGGATAAAGAGATGGAAACGAATAGACTATGATTTTAGACAGGCGGACACAGAGACGGTGGAAGAGATCAACATATTAAGAATTTATGATAACATCTACATGGTTGCACGAATGGTTTTCCACAAGTACTTAATTTTAATTAATTAAGCTAAATGGACATTTAATATCTTCATAATACAATTAAGTAGTCTTAGCTAATTGTGTGAGAGTGAACGTGTTTATATGTGTCCCTGTATAGCAGCGTGTATGTGTCTTGTTTGCAATTATACTGCAACAGTTGTGCTTGAAATAGTAGATAATTATACGACAAGGTACGATAGGGGGTATTGTAGATTTCCAAGTACACTGTTGGAATGAATCTGTCGCAATTCGATTGTGACTGAAATTTCTTTGAGATGTAAGTATGCATTGTATATATGTGACCAGCGTTGTTCATAAAATCACTAAATATGCGCACGCCGTGGATTCAGAATTTTTTTAAATGTCCTTAGTTGTATGGTTCATGCATTCATCTGAAGAAAGCATGTAATGATGTAATGTACTCATTATTCAATTAAATAATTCGTTGGAAACAGCTGTAATGGATTGGCACTTATTTATCGTTTGCGATTTATTTATTTATGATTCATCTCTCTCGGAAACTGCCCTTCACATCTATTGACTGCATGTTATTGACTGCATATTATTGACTGCATATTCAATATAATGTACTTTTCTGAATTAGCCCAAGGGCTGATGATATACACAGTTGGGTTCAAATAATTTTATACGTAACCTGAATCTCTATCTCCGTACACCCCTTTCACCATGGCCACCAGTACGATAAAAACTGCCTTGCTTTCCCTGTTGAGAGAAGGTGGCGGAACAACTATCAGGAGAGACTCGGCCGACAGGCGGACTCGTTCCACACGTGACATCTGCCGTTCGGCATAAACCTACAGGTCCGAAATAGTTGGACACTGCACGAGTGCGTGCAGAACGGTTTCATCGCTCTGACAGCATCTTGGGCAAGTTGGTCCGGTGTGTCTCGAGCCATGCCTGTCGATCTTATCCCGAAGAGGTAATGCTCCTTGATAGAACTGTCAGGTCAGGGATCTTTGGTAATTGCCCATAGATCCTGGCTCGAAAGGTGTCCTGAACAGGCGGGTCAGGTGTTCCTCGTCGAAACGCAGATTCTGCCCGGGAACGCCATCGCACCTTCTCTCCACTAATCCTCTATGGGACGCCTTTGTTATAATGAAGTCACACAAATTTCGTCCTAGATGGCAGAGTTGCTTGAGAGCAACGCGACACTCGCGGTGCCATTCACCTAACCTCGGTCTCTGTTTGATCCACGGCGGCAGTTCGGCGAAAGAGACGAGCTGCGGGAATCCGCGCCGCACAAATGGCGACCACACCTGTTCACCGTCGTATATGAAGCGCCGGAGACGTCGCAGTCTCAGCGCATGTCTGCGCATCATCAGCCACGGCATGCCTAGCCCTTCATTCAGCGGATGTTGACAGAAAACGGATCACCCAACCATCGGAACGCTTCCCGGAGATAGATAAATTGATAGGTGGATAGATGGATATATATATATATACATATACAGAGGGAGAGAGAGAGAGAGAGAGAGAGAGAGAGAGAGAGAGAGAGAGAGAGAG
>NC_068992.1:13271398-13273547 GCF_001194135.2 Octopus bimaculoides
AATTCAACATGGTGGATGCAGAAAATAAGACATACTGGTAGACAGACAGACAGACAGACAGACAGACAGGCAGACAGACAGACATACAGATAGATAGATAGATAGATAGATAGATAGATAGATAGATAGATAGATAGATAGATAGATTTAGGTATATAAATAATGATTGAAATATGTGCGTATTACATTCTGTCAAAGAATGCGAACGTAACGAATATTTCAGCCCACGAGGATTAGTTTTAAATCCCTGGTCATAATTATTTTGAGTCAAGACTAAATTTATCATATAAAACGAAGCAAGTTTATATTCTTTGCCAGACATTTCTCTCGCTACGATGGAAAACTATTTGACAATTTAGTTTCCATAATTTTAGATATCACGATGCTTTACGATATCAATTGGACAATGAAGTGATCGTTAAAAAAAAGATTTCACATTAAAAGTATTATCAACCAGATGTATCACGCGACAATAGTAAATACAAAGTTGCTACGCATATAGTCTCCTTAATTAACAATATTTGTCTTAGTATGTGAATTGAAGAATTTACAATTCAAAAGAAATCGTTAAAATACAGTTTGTTGCTGCGCTAAATAATTCAAATTTTATGTTAAGTCAACAAAAGGTCAGGCTTTTCTTATCAATAGGGCAAATATTGCTAAAGAGGAAACCTCATTAACCGTTATTCTGTCTTGCTTATGGAATCAGAAAATATCAAAATTAATAAGAAAATCTTTTCAACGATGTCGTTTCCATTTTTTCTTGGGAAACTAGTGTTTCCTTTCTCAAAATTCTGCTCTCGATATTATAACCCCCTTACTAAGTTCTACATTTCTAAAAATGTAATCATTATAATTATGCTCATACATGCGTTATTGAGAATTTATAAAGAAACGCAATCGATGTTATCACAAGTTGTAGGCACGCATTGAAAACTGTTTCAAAATAGAGGGTAAAGTTAAAAAAGAATTACTTCACTTTAGGGACTTTCTAGGTGTCCTTTAGGGAGCATGTACACGTTACATCCACATGACTAGCAGTTACTATGATAATATTATGCAGAGAGATTGCATTAGGTCAGACATCATTTTGAACACAAGATTTCATAAATGGCACTTTTATTCGTGAATTCCATAATACTTTTACATCGTTTCTATGCTACTATAAATATGAACTCAGGACGAATAGCTCAGGACGATTTCCTTTGTAGAAATACATAATTAAATCGAATGACGAAATGAACAGGACTAGAAAGGTAGGTGAAAGTGCCTTTGCTTGTATTTACAATATTGGTTTCTAATTTTGTCATAAGGCCAGCAATTTTAGGGAAGTAGTTAAGTCGATTACATTGATTCCAGTGATCAACTGATACGAATATCATCTACACCGACACAAGGACGAAATGCGTCGAAGCATTTCTCCAACTTGCTTGCAATTCTCCAACTTGCTTGCACTTATTTACGATATTACTTGACACTTTCATTCAAATAAAACTAACGTTTACAAAACTTGAAGTTAACTTGGAATGTTCGCATTTAGAACAATTTAGATAGTTATTGATTGATAAATTAGGAAATAATCATTAGTTGCTAAACTGACCGTCAAAATCAAGAATATTTATCACATATGTAAAGAAGAAATTACCATTACGATTTCAAGCTGGTCTTCTCGGTTAAACGATATTTTCATAAGGCTGAATAATTATAAACTTTGTTACTATAGTTATAAGAAACTTCCATTGCAACATATGGTTGTTATGTATGTATATATGCATGTATATATGTGCGTTTCTATGTACGTATGTGTGCATGTGTGTATGTATTTCTGATGTGTGAATGTACGTATGTATATGGTGTGGCCTATGTGTGTGTCCATATGTAAATATATAAATATATGTACATATATATTTACATACCTACGCGAGTAGACACACATTTAGATATATGAATGTTATGTATTGTGGTAATATGTCTGCTTTCCATCCTCGTGGTTCCGGGTTCCGTTCCACTACTTGGAACTTAAATCAGACTCTTCGAATATCGCCTCTGGCCGATTTACACCTTGTAAATGGACTTGGTAGGCAGTAGCTGAATGAAGTCTGCACTATATACATATATATATATATATATATATATATATATATATATA
>NC_068992.1:13273557-13276276 GCF_001194135.2 Octopus bimaculoides
ACAAGTTTTTGGTGCATTTACTTGGTGCTAAATTTTGGTGCTAAATTACAAAATATACTGATTCAAAATATACTTCTGTTTAGAAGTGTGAGTGTTAATAATTTAAATATACAATAAATGTTATAAAAAGAACAACACATTTCAAATAGATGAAATAATTAAGTAAAGAAAATTTACAACGGTCATAAAATGCTCTTATGGATCTTCAACAATATTAATCGAAAAATAATTTAATCGAAAATAATCACTGGCCCTTTTATGATATGTAATATATTAGCAATTGACGGTAGAGTAGAATATATGTTATGTTTAAAATTACTATATCCTATAATGAAAAAGAAATTAATACGGATATATGAATAAATACGGATAAATATATTCAGACACTAAATTCATTTTAAAAATTCATTCACTCATAAATTACTGCCAAATACGCCCCTATTAAACATAGGTATAAAACTGCGATTATTATAAACTATACTATATCATAGTATATCATACATAATAATGATTATAATATATAAATAAATAAATATGAGTTTTACAGAAGGAAATAAATTAAGGTAACCCAATATATTTATTGTATAAATGTATATATGTTTACGTTTTAGAAGGATCCTAATATGACAGTATCTGCTAAATATTATAGGTACTACAAAAAATATTCATATATACATAATTATTCAAAATTATATATAATTAGATATAATAATATGTAATAATGATTATTCTAATTTATTTATTCCTACTAAATACCGAGTACAAAACACAAATTTACTTAGTTTATCATAAGAAATACCTCCATAAATAAAATAAACAAATGCATAAAGCTACGATTATTATAAAGTGCATTATTTCTTAGATAAAATATTAATAATATATAAATTTTAAAAAGTACCATAATTTTAGTTGGTTTTACAGAAGGAAATAAATTAGAGTAAATAAATGGTTATATTATTCAATATATCATATCACTATGTACATACAAGAACATATGATGAAATATACTAAACCTAATAGGGACTACAACATATATACACATATTCATTATTATTCAAAAATATATATAATTGTATACACTGATTATTTTCATTTATTTATTCGTATTTATACAAACATTATGCAGACACTTCTAGTGTCTGCATAGCAGACACTACAGGTGCACTTCTTTAAATGGTTTGTGCTCGGATATTTGTGAGGAAAGTTGTGCAAATATCTATTTTAATAATGCTAACGTGCTTTAAAGAGGAAGTTTGAAACATAAAAAGAACTAAAATCAAAACGAGACGAGAAGGGGAAGTGTAATTTCAAGGAAAACATACAATATCATTTAAAGAGGTGAGGAGTATACGTATGTGGTTAAATCTGTGTGTGTATGTGTGTCTGTGTGAGTGTATGTGCGTGTGTGCATTGCATGTCTCTGTGTTCGTCTGTGTAGAGTTCTGTGCCTTTGTGTTTGTCTGTATAAAGTTTTGTTTCTGTTGCGTACGGTTAATTCATTTCCTTACTTGATATAAAATCAGTCTTTTGTTATTGCGTATGGCCGTTCAGTGAATGTTTATACAAAAGATGTAATGATGACATAGATTTCATTAAAGTACACTTGAAGATGTTGCCAGCGAATGTAAAAACATAATGAAACTGTGTTTTGATATCTCTAAATTTCAATTACGTGCATATCTTAAAATATATATATAATACTTTCATATATAATTTTATATATATATATATATATATATATATATATATGCATGTATGTACGTATGTGTATTTTTTCAATATTTACAAATAACACGGACAAAATAAACAAATAGTTACCAGGGTAGCAAAAATTCACACACGTTCCAAGGATGTAACAGCCTACTTATAAAGGTATAAATGCCAGGTTTTGGTGAAATGTGTTTGTATGACATAGATAAATAAATAAATGGAGTTAAAGGCAGGTGTTATTCAAATATTTATACTTCCGACATGTGTTTCAAAGAAACCATTGGTATTATTCCAGAAGGAATAAAATGATGTAGAACAATGCATTCATCTCATCAGCGAAAACAGGCGAAACTGAAAGCATGAATAAGGCATTTTACCCGAAAGTGATTACTGCATACACTTATTGTTCGCTCTGTAACGATGAACTGTAGTTCATCATGTCGACAGATAATCATCTTGTAAACATGCTTAAAGAATGCATTTATTGTTCCAAACATTGGCTAAATTCGACCTTTAACTGTCTTCTTACATTTCACTGCCACTAAATATATCTATTTCCACGCATTTAATCATTATTCCTATTCACCTATTGAACTATATTTCTCTAGTTTTAGATTTCCGTTAATTTCTTTCTTCCTCCTGCTTTTTTTTTTCTATAAATTGCCTTTGACGTTATATCTATTAATATCTTCTTTTTTAAATAACTTACCAACGTTCGCTTCATCATACATGTACTAATCACATTCTGTTAAGCTGTCTTATTGATGCGTTTTGTTTCTCCTTTTTTCCCTGATGAGAAGATTGCAATGTTTTATATCATTTTATTCCCTCTGGAATAACAACAATCTTTTCTTCGAAACATATGTCGGAAGTATAAAGATTTGAATAATACATGCGTTTAGCTCCATTGATTTATCTATCTATCTATCTATCTATCTATCTATCTATCTAACAATCAATATATCTATCTATCTATCCATCCATCTATCTACCTAACTTTATATATATA
>NC_068992.1:13276535-13277420 GCF_001194135.2 Octopus bimaculoides
TATATATATATATATATATATATATCTGTCTAGTGTGTTATCTGGAGCTTACATGGATCTTCCTAAGATGAACATACTGCTGTCATTTTAACACGTCTCAAATCATTTAAAATTCTGACTTGATAGATTAATTTAGAAGTAGCCACTTTCATATGAACAAGTGCTTAAACATCCCGTAATTATGCAATTAGCTCAAAGCAACAGACGTTTTCAGTATACAGTATATGCGACTGTGTTTCTGCAGTAGAAATATGTTATATATACATGTGTGTGTGTGTGTGTGGATATATGTGTGTCAGATGCAATGCATCAGGCAAAGTATTTTAGTCTAAGTATCGATTCATCCAATTGTACCTTATAAATATAAAGAGAAAGGGAATATATTGAGAGATATGTATATTTCTACGAATATTTTTAAACACCTCTGTTAACCAAAATTTACTTCAAATTATATCCGGCAGTTGTGTAGAATGCTGTCAGTCGACTCTAACGACACTAATACTCACCTGGTATTTATGAAATGCAAAGTTGTCGACGAATGCAAAATTTGAGCTTAAAACAGAAAAAACGCACAACATATCGCTCCGTATGTGCGCTAGCGATTCTTCCAGCTTGATACCTCATCTATTATTCACATATGTTATAATTATATATATCACATTATGTGCCTTACACTTTCTACCTCTCTCATCTGTGAAGCTCCCTTAATCTAAGCCTCTTTCTCACTGTCAGTCACAATGTTGTGTATGTGTGCGCTTGTGTGAATGTGTGAATGTGCGCGTGTTTCTGTGTGTAATTCTCTGTCTCCATGCCGGCATATGTGAGTCAGATATACTTCCCGACATAGTTTCGTACTTTGAAGTGCATGACGAAGTATATTGGAAA
>NC_068992.1:13279058-13284213 GCF_001194135.2 Octopus bimaculoides
TATATATATATATATATGGGAGAATATACAAATAATAACAACAGACGAGGACAGGTGGTGTAAATAACAAAAGTATATATTAGTATGACGCTCGGGAATACGGAAAGTCTTTGACGTTTCGAGCTACGCTCTTCAACAGAAAGAATACGGAGACAAGGAGAAAAACACGGAGAAAAAAAATTGAATAGTGTTCAGTCAACGGTCAATCATATATATATATGCATGCATGAATGTATGTATGTACGTGTGTGTATATTTGCATATTAAGACAGAATGAACACGCAAAATATATCATATCGCATCACCCAACAATATTTAATATATAATTTCAACCTACCTACAGAATACTTCGAGTAAATAGTTAGTCTCTTACAACTATTTGAGGAAATGTTAAGCATGAGGATCGCATGCTATAGAATAAAGTTTTCCATGTAACGTAACCCGTCATCAGAGAGAGAGAGAGACAGACAGACAGACAGACAGACAGACAGAAGACAGACAAACAGACAGAGAGTACCTTAATTGAGGGTATTAGTTTTAGTACTCATCCCTCTGTAGAGTAAATAAGTAATGTCTAAAGTAAAAGATAATTGTGACAGGTAGATACATGGTCGAAGAATTAAGGAAATCCTTTGTAAAATCTTTAGGAAAAGATAATGTCATTTAACAGCCCTATTATGGAAGTACCAAGCGAAATAAATAGTACAAGTTGTAAGCTACTAGTTCAAGCTCTGAAGAGAAAGTGAGTTATTTAGGAGTGCTTTCGAATAATATATGGAACTACTAATTGATATTGTCTTTTACTAAGGATTTTACTGAGGATCTCCTTAATGTTTCGGTCATTGATCTACCAACCACAATTAACTTTCCGATTAGACACGCCCTATTTCCTCGATGAACATCTAACTACTAATATCCTTAATGAATGATGGCCTTTACTTTTCATTCTCCAGCTCATAACGCAGTAGTTAGCTTAGGTGGAAATTTTTACTCAATAACACACGATCCACATGCTTGTCTATTCTAGAAACAGCTGTAAAATATATTATTTAGTATAACTTATCTGCACTGTTTTTGAATTATAAATTAAATGCTCAAGAGTGATACGACATGTTTTGCTTGCTCATTCTGTTTCTAATATTTTTCGACAGACATCTTCAACACCAACAAGCTTTCTGTGGCAGTTCTATCCGGAGACTTAGTTTAAAACCAAAACCGAACACTTGTAATGCTTACAATATTGCATTACATCATCAGACAGAAATAATCTTTACGCGTATATTTGTGTGTCTGTCTGTCTGCCTGTATGTATGTATGTATGTATGCATGTGTGTATGTATACATGTCTACATTTACGCATATATATATGTACGCACATACGCACGCACACACACACACACGCACATACACACACACACACACGCACACACACACACACACATATATATATATATATATATATATATATATATTATATATATACATACAGTTGCATGTGCATAAGGTATATATTAAAATACATGTATATATTACTGTTTGAATATTTCTTGCGTAATTAATTACATGCGTTTTTAAAGTAGGAAGCTACATGAAATTTATTTCCCGGTATCAGTTTAGTGGCATCTCGTGCATAAGTGAACATGAGAGTCAAACACCAGCCGCACAAACATATGAAAATAACGCATTTAAAGACGGTAGCCACGCTCTCATATATAAATTATACGTTATGCACCCCCAGTTTTCCTATACGATTTGATACACATCAAAACGTTTGCATACATTAAATATCAGGTCATACATGATTACAATCACAAGAACTCCATACATATCAGTTGACGATATAAATGGAAGTGCAATATGAAAGTTCTACAGTTTTTGTTGTTGTTTTCTTTTTCTGTATTCTGAAGCGTACGTTGTTAGATCAACATGCATAGACATTCATGGATGTAATTTCCATGTTATCGTTGAGGTTGCATGTATATTTTATGCTCATTTTACATGCTTATCTATGTAGTGAAGATTATTTAAGATAAGGGATATTAATGGGGTGGGGAAACGAATGATAAGTACTTACAGTATAGAGATATATCTTAGTTTGCATATTAGACGTGCCTATTAGAAGTTCAATAGTGTAATGCTAATAAAACAAATTACAGTAACGGTACTACTACTACTACTACTACCGCCACCACCAGTAATAATAATAATAATAATAATAATAATAATAATAATAATAATAATAATAATAATAATAATAATAATAATAATAATAGCAGAGTACGTGTACGTTCAACATGAAAGAAATGAAATTCTGCCAGATAAGCAGTAAGGGATGCAGGCGTTAATGTTTATATACCAAAGATCAACTTTTGATATACAAACCAGCACTTAGAATGGACGAAACACAACTTGACCTTGGCATCATTTGATTACCGCAAAACCTACGATACGATCTATTTGCTATTGCACCGAATGTCAAGCGATTACATGGAAATATTATAGAGAATGGAAAGATAGAACTGGCAGCAAATGGAATTACCTTCAGTGGGGTAGAAATGAAGAGAGGTATATTTTAAGGGGATTGTCTGTTCCATCTGATTTTTGTAGTATACACGACACTGTTAATGATTTTGAGGAAAAATAAGTTTGAGTATGGATTCAAGGCTCAACAAGAAAATATTAACCGCCTGTTATTCATGGACGAATTGAAGCTTTGCGATAAGGATGAATCCCAGGTAGATATCCGTCGTTCATACGTGTTATACGATTTGTACTGATATCAGAAAGGAGTTTGGCTTGTAAAAGTGTGGTATGACGATTTGAAGAGAGGGAAATTAAACGTATCAATGAGATGGTGTTAACATCGGGGGAAGCTACGAAGCAAGTAGATGAGGCGGGTTATACGTATTTGAAGATAATGGAAATGGACAATGTAATGGAAAATGAAATGACAGGAAAATTTCAAGATGGCATAATTGCGAACATTTAGTCAAAATTAAATACTTCGCCCGGAGTGCTAACGGTTCTGTCAGTTCGATACCTTAAAGACGACGAATATTATGAAAGTAAAAGTAAACATACCATCGTAGATTGGAACAACTACACTCAGTTGGTTCCTCCTGATGATGTCTTGAGCTAACTGGATCCTAATCCACCAAGGGAAGGTATGTCAGAAGAAAGTAATTCAACAACGCGGGTTGATGAACCGTAAGACGTGTGGCCAAAACCTCCTGGAAAATAACCATAGCGAGGGACATTCCACAGTTGAATTAGAACAGTTACAAACAGTGAAAGAAGACATGCACCCAACACCAGAGCTGAAGACACCTCCGAAAGGAGGGGCCCCGCCACGTCAAAACGGTAGAGGAGTAGGGGCCGAAACCGGACGTGGTTCCTCCTGATGATGTCTTGAGCTAACTGGATCCTATAAAGGAGCTGTTGTGGTAGCAGACCACGAAATATGGTTGAAATTCCTCCTTCCTAGTTAGTTATTGAAAGAGAAAATAGACACAGTTATTATTTATACAGAGTTAAAAGTTGAATTTTATGATTTAGGTATAAATGCAGATTAATGTTCGAATTATTTCAGTAGGGAGATGCCCTAATACTATAAGGAATGATATTTTCAATAAGATTAATGGTAACATAATTAACAATGGATAAAGAAACGGAACTAATAGCGACAATGTTAATAGTCTCGCATTAAGGAATAGTAGGATCACTACGATAGGTAATAACAGGTGTAGCTGTACAATCTCAACGAATGTTTGTGTAACGTACAGTGAATTACAGTCAATGACTTACCTGGTAAACAAACACTACAGCCGTCAAAAACCAGAGGTGTTGAAACTAACTATACAGTTTGCACGTATAGTAATTTCGACATACGTTAAGAGGAATCGATATTATATAAACCCAAGGAAACTATAATAACACTGTATGCCTTTCAGTAGAAGATTCTTCTGAGAGATGAATAACTAATAATACTATTATTAGTGATGCAACATAAATTCTCATCACAAAAACGCCATCCCTCAAGAGGATTCGCGGTATAATGAATATGCACAAACAACAGATGCAGAAAACCGTCGTGAAACTAGGGCTATTCAGATTTTTCAATGCATAGTAAGTCAGTACAATCTGCAGATTACTAGTTTTTCCATTCCGACATATTCTTAACTCTGTTACTAAACGGAACGCAACGAAATACTTGTTTCCCTTTCCTTCCTTGTTCGTTTCATTCATCGATTTTAGTTTCATAGATTAAATACCAGTCATATAATTTGGTTCATTCTAAACAATAAGTACAAATGTTAATTGAACCGAATATGCACAGATTTCCAGTTTATACCAACGCTTAAAGTAGCAACTGCAGACATATAATTTATAATATATAAAATTTGCATAGGCGCCAGAAGGCTGAGATTTTAACTTCCGTATCCTATATTTTGTTTAACACTGATTATTATGATAATGAAGATTTATGAAATTCTAAAACGAAATTAAGAATTAACAACATTTTAATCAAATATACTGCAGCTTTGATTATTTACCAGAGGTTTCAAAAACATAAAATTAAAGAAAGTACCATACTTCCAAAATGAATTTAACACATTTATGAAATTTCATATATCTATAAGTTATGTATTTATTATTCTTGATTCTAATTTTATTTGCTTTATAGAAATTTCTATCCCTTTGCACTAATGCCTTGCAGTTGTTTTCACCTATGTTTATGATATATTTTAATTAAAACATTCCGACAAGAAGGGCCTGCAGCTAGCGAAATACATTTGCAGGAAGCAAGAAAAATTAATCAAAATAAGAGAAAAGGGGAAACAATAAAATTGAACAAAATTGAATGTGAAATAGAATTATGGAATATAACTAACTTAGTCTCGAATATTTCCTATGATTTTTGAAGCCTCGACAATCAAATTTCCAAGAAAATTTAGAGAATATATTGATTTCTGTCAGAGGCGAAACATGTACAATTTCTAGAAGGATGGAAAAAGAGAGGGAAAAAAGAATAATAAACCATTTAACTTTTACTCTTAAGTATATTATACACACAAACATACATACACATACACGCTCTCTCTCTCTCTCTCTCTCTCTCTCTCTCTCTCTCTCTCTCTCTCTCTCTCTCTCTCTC
>NC_068992.1:13285805-13288062 GCF_001194135.2 Octopus bimaculoides
GTCCTCGACCTCCCTCTTTTCTTGGCAGATAAAGACGTTCTATATCTGCCTTAGGGTGGTGCATTCTATGCATTGTCAACAGTTTTCGTATTTTTCTGTCAACATTACATATTTCAGTAATTGACCAGTTAACGATGTTGAAACTGTAAGTCACGACTGGTATGGCTAGAGCATTGATCGCTTCGATCCTGTTTCTCGCGTTCAGCTCTGTCTTCAGTATTGCTCTCACCCTGCGATAACATTCTCTTATTATTATTATTATTGTTATTATTATTATTATTATTATTATTATTATTATTATTATTGTTATTATTATTATTGTTATTATTATTATTATTATTATTATTATGGGCATCATAATCATCACAGTGTATATTTGTTATGATTAAACTTATTTTCGCTATTGTTATTAATTAAAAATATTAGCTGGAGCAACAAAATCAGAGGCAGCAGCAGTATCAGAAGCATCAACAGCTGTAATAGTAGTACTAATAGTAGTAGCAACAGCAGCAGTAGCAAGTGCAGTATTTCGTGGCAAATATTAACGCTTGCCATAAACCTTTTGTAACTAGCTAATTGTTTGTCTTCTATTTATGAATTTCATTGCTTTCCTTTTTACATTTATATAATTTTTTTTTTTTAAGTATACGGTTAATACTGTGGATATATAAAGAGAATCAACACTAAACAAGTTGTCTATGTATGTTCAAACTAAGTGGTTAATGTTAGCAAAAACTTTTAAAAATAGAAATGGCACAATAACTAATTCAAACTTAATTATGTGGGAAACCTTGGGAACCGTTCGGAGACGGAGTCGAGAAAACTTGGGAACTGTTCAGAGACGGAGTCAAAGTGAGAGAGAGAGAGAGAGAGAGAGAGAGAGAGAGAGAGAGAGAGAGAGATTACGACTTCGGGTATGTAAAGCTTTTGAAACTTTTTAGGAGAGGCAATCGTGATTGCTCTAGATTATATCTTTAGTAAATTATCAATCTGCATCTAATAAGCTGAGTCGACGAGTTTTGTTATTCCAAATTGAGGAAGCACTTTTAATACAACCTATGTTGACTAATTTGCTGAATGCATTCGGAACGGTTGCGAGTTCGTTATACCATAAAGTTATGTGCTAAGGTTGTTAAAAACAAGTAGGAAACTTATGAAATTATCTCAAGAATCTATGGGGTAAAGATAAGGTAAGAGACGAAGAGATGTGTGAGAAGGAGAAGTGTGTAAGAGCATCAGAGTGGGTTGAGAAAGATCTTTGTGTGTATGTAAAGAAAAGAAACGTAAAGTTTGAAGTTAGTGAAGACTGCTGTACACAGAGTTATTTATGCAGATCTGTACAAGCGCAAAATTTGCGTGAAGTTTGTTGCCCAGTTGCTCAGTGACGAGAATCCTTGTAATGAAGTCCTTTTAATAAATGGGCATCAACACCTGCTTCACTCTCCCCACAATCCAAAACTGGCTCCCTTGGCTTTTGGTGGTTAACCAAGCTCAAGAATCTCAGTGGGTAGTCGTTCTGCAGATTAAGATAGCTCTACAATGATCCTTGATACCCATATTAGAGGACTTCCATAGAGTTTTCACGAAATGGCTGGAGTCCTGCATCAATTGCATTGACGTCAGAGGTTCCTACTTTGAAACTTATTAGAAATCTGTATACATTTGAATGTTATAAAAGTCTTTCCTGCAAAAGCTCGAAAATGTCGCGAATGAGCCTTGCATATAGTTGATAAATCAAGTCAGAAAGCGATGCTTTACATGATCGTACAGTCGCCTGGACCTGTGAAGTGAATCTTTTCCAATCCGTTATGATAAAAAAGCGATATAAGAATACACCGTAAGAAACAGGAAATCGGAAAGGGCCCAAATAGCTCAACTTTTCGCCTTGGAATTCTCTGTGAAAACTGGCTACGAAGTATAGATAAAAAAAACATTCCCGTTATATATATTTTAATAATACGATAAAAACCAAAATCTATCTGTTAATTTCGAATACCGTCAGAAATTTTTATTTACAGCTTTCACTGCGTCTATTGTCTGATGTGTTATGATTCATTAAATACATACATTTTCTTATTTTCGAAAAATATATTTACAATGTATTTATTTAGTTATGTTGTTTACTTTTGCCAGATATTATTATCAAACCTAATGGGTTTATTACGTCAGAAAACAAAATGACAATTAGTGGCGAGACATTATTGTATTTTCATTAATGTCAGCCTATATATCTATATTTACGCGTATCTATATAATC
>NC_068992.1:13288951-13290773 GCF_001194135.2 Octopus bimaculoides
GACTGAAGATTGCAAAATTTTGATTTCATGTTATATACCTCTTTTGAAATACTTAAAATTTCCTTATATATTTAGGATACGTTGTCTTTTATCTGGGTGATAACTGTATGAGAACGATTCGTCACGTAACTTTAGAAGTTTATTTCGTTATATTGTTGATAGTACATTCACTAATTTTAGTTTTACGAAAGTTTCTACTCTCATAGGCATGTTCACGAAGGTGCTATTGTACACGGATATTAATGATACATCTCATAAATATTCTTACGGATGCATAATGTTCACATATATATGTATAATATACACATATAATTCTACTCGACATCTTTGCTGTCCATATGCATATCGTCCTTAAATCCAACGACAGATATTCCTTAGACTGCATTCTCCTCCTCTTCATCATCACCACCAATATCATCATCATCTTCAAGTTCCGTTAAATGGAGCAGCAAGTTCTGAGGGTGTCACTCTAGATGCTTTTGCAGAATTACGTCGTAGTATCGCTGCAAATCATTACACTTCCGAAATATACACGCACTCAAAGTAAAACACATAAGACATAATATGCACACGCATACACCAACGCTGAATAGTTCTGGCACGGGAGATGTATTTTGACATACATGTATGCATACAGAATATGCACTATACCATGTAAATGTTAAACCCTTACCTATCGGTGAATACGTCCATTCTTTCATCTACCCATCCATCCATACACACACACACATGCATACATACATACATACATAAATACATACATACATACATACATACATACATACAGAAAAGCTGTTGAGCTGTCAATTTTACACTGACACTTGGCTCCCATTTCAACCCGAATATTATTCGGTATATATATATATATATATATATATATATATATATATATATATATATATATATATATATATATATATATATATATATATATATATATGTATATATACCTCGATATAAGTATATGCCTATACTATAGTACGACATGTATATGCAAGGGAATTTATGTATATACATATATACACACATACAAGCACACACACACACACATATAGATATGTATATATAATAGTAGTGCCTTCATACATCGAGTCATATGTACATACAAATATGAACAAAGATGTCTCTGAATGATACTATCTATTGTAACAAACTTACGAATATACTTACAAAATAAGTCAAATATCTAAAACTCCTACGCATCCCTAATAATGTTTGATGTATTTTATTTGGCTTGCGCACAATGACGTCCAAAACATCTTACTGAATGCAAGATACGAAAAATCCCCATCAAGAATATTATTCACAACAACAGAACATAAATAATTACAATTAAATATAAAACTTCCACCACCCACATAAACAGTAAACATACACTTCAACAATTCTACCTGATTGATCAATTGAATTTTCAATTATGCCTCCAGCTGAGAAATCATGAATATTTGAATATTCACGTTAGGAGAAAGATGAATGAATGATGGATCTAATCAGAGTAGTATTCAATATTGATAACATGATAATATTCATTGTTGTTTGGCTCTGCCAATTTAATCACGTTATATTTTTTCGGTCGTCAACATATTTTGTGTGAGTGACTGTTAGTTTATTTTCTTTGTTTTTATATTCAATTCTCTTCTCTCTCATCAGATATCATTCTTTACATTGATCTTTTCCTGTATTTTGTGTATCAGAAGGATACGCACACATATCTGTGTTATATGTGAGTACATACATACATACATACATACACACACACACACACACACACACACACACATATATATATATATATATATATATATATATATATATATATATA
>NC_068992.1:13291313-13292044 GCF_001194135.2 Octopus bimaculoides
TATATATATATATATATATATGTATATACGTAAATATCTATATATCACCACTTAAATGTAGATGTTCTGTTACAATACAGAATACAAAGTACTGCGGTAGCTACCATGAGCTCAAATTACCTGTTTGCGTTGAACGTGCCTGGTGTTTTATCTCCCCGGTTGTGATATAAATTTGAGTGGATTAATGCACCGAAAAATAGTGTTAGATTTGTATGTTCAGTACCGCAGCATACCCAGTTCTAACAGAACATCTACTTTTAAGTGGGGATAAATATTACTTTTTGATATTAATACTGCCTCTACAGCCAATGAAGACATTTGAAAGGATACACTGAATGTAAATTGTAGAACTCTACACGTGCTCACTTTCGGGTGGACGTCTTGTCTAGTTCTGAAAATTATATTTTATAAATCGACAGATTACGCTGATGATCCTGCAGATATCTACTTATGTACATTTTAACAGGTGAAACCATGGTACGTATGTTAATCGGTTTTTTTTTATTTAGTTTTTTTTTCATTTGTCATGCCCTTTTACAGTCTGTTGTGTCGCTAACTTATTACTGAGAACATATTTTTCGTGGTTAGATGATTCGGTATCTATTTCTAGCATATAGGAGTCCACTTTTGCTTGTCATTCCTCTTATTTTTGTATGTAATATAATTTTAATCTTCGTTTTTTTTATTTTTTAAATCCACTAGTTTTAATTGATTAATATCAATTTCTACCC
>NC_068992.1:13292334-13303559 GCF_001194135.2 Octopus bimaculoides
ATATATATATATATATATATATATATATACATATATATACTGATATACTGATATATAAATATGTGTGCGCGCGAGCGTTTATAAGTTAACATATTTCAGTACAACATTCGAAGATGTTGGTTTTCTTATTAACTTAGTGGATTTAAATCAGCTCGGCTGCAACCCTTTCGGAACAAAAGATATTACCGGATTTTTTACAATTTATTCTTGGTTTCTTATAAGTTGGGCACAATTTCATAGGCTTCAGATAATTCTGCTATATCAGCAGATGCAATTAGTATTAATAATTTCTCCATATTTTCCAACGCCCATATTTTTCCAGGCGTTTCAATGATAGTGACATGTATCTAAATGTCTTTTACGTTTCATTTGCCCTTATCATAAAGGCAAACTTGGCATTGTAGTTTAAAGCTATATTTTAATCATACGGCTTCGGTTTCCATTTCAATGCTTCGTGTATACGATGCCTGTCTTCTGAGATTGCCTCCTCAACGCTAATCTTTCAACATACAGGATTTGATCTACAGGATTTGCATTTGGGGCTATCATCCGTTCATGGATGGTTCATTTCATACCTTATCCGGTGCAGGTGCTAAAGTGTTCTGCCTTCCCTTTGCATATTATACATGGTAGGTTGATGTGAAATTAGCATAGAACTGCAAGAATTATATAAAACATACATATCCTCATGGAAATTCGAGAGAAATACTTCCGTTGCAGAGAATTAGACTGTCTGTATCAGTATGAAACAACACTGTGAAAGATAAGTACTTACATGCACACTAGAACACGTACACTCGCATATACTTATACATACATACATACATACATGCATACATACATACATACATACATATATACATGCATACATACATTAAGCATCTATCAATCTAAACGGACATATACATATATATATATATATATATATAAAGAGAGAGAGAGAAAGGGAGGCAGAGAGAGAGAGAGAGAGAGAGAGGGAGGCAGATAGATAGATAGATAGATAGATAGATAGATATACTGGGATCTCTGTATTATACTTATATAATATGGTTCCGTTGCGCGAACAAATACAGGGCATGTACATGGGGTGAGTATGCAAGTTCCTTAATTATTCTAAACGTGTACATTTACCTCATAGCTGAAGCTGTGTTGGTGAAAGTTAGTGTGACAAAATGGCTGTTTAAATTATAGACATTTTGCAGCCTAATTTCGCAAATAATATTTGGATTTAACCGAATATAGAGTTAATATATTTGCTTAAGATTCAATGTATTGTATCGTCTCAGTCTGCAGCTTGATAGTTGTTTTCTTTACCGTTCACATTTCTCCATACGTTAAATATAATCACCAGCCTGTGAGTTATTATTTTTATTTATTTATGTTTTTAGTGAATCTTTTGAAGCACTCGTTTCATTTACCTAAGAATTTGATAATGTAAGACAGAATAACTGATTTGGATTCTCTTTTACACTTCTAGAAATTCTGCTACGCTGCAAATTATATGAAGCTCTTGTTGAAGGAAATTTTCTTTTCATTCTGTGATGAAATGATGCTACATGTGTTATTGAATTGAATTAAGAACTCGTATTTTCAAATTCACTATTCAGTTTCGCTTTGAATGCCTCTATATGAGATGGTTATTTTGAACTCCATAGTTAAATATCTTAATCCACCAAGAGTATTAGATTCTTTCAGCTTCTTTTAGTAGACTAATAAATTTATAGCACATCAAAGATAGTCCAGTAGACTATCATTGAAATGTGTAAAGGATGTTTGTTTCTTCTAATACAAGATGATCTTTACTTTCATAACGTGGTCAACAAAGATAGACTTTATACGGATATAGAGAAATCTTCAGACTCTCGTGTCTCGAACATATATAACTAGTGAGGATATGCTATCCCTCTAACGCATTGTTAACTGTAACCTAATTTGTAAATCATGCTGGATAACCGATTTACGTAGACTATTGATTGTATCCCACTGAACTATTCTGATTAATGTGTTATATTTTTCTGACTATCAATCTTTTTTCTGATTATCAATATGTGTGCGACATATTCCGTGCAAACACTTTAAAACGTTGTTATCAGATTTTAATTCCTCATAATTACAATGAATACGCTACAGTTTTTCTCAAGGTGTGGGTGGTATTTTCTTACAATACCGAGAATTAAAAGGAAATAATCAAAATAACGAAAGTCTGTGAAGCAAACATTTTCTCGGGGGGTCAGGATCGTTGACGGTTATGCAATCATGAATAATTGAGAAAGACCAGGTGCGGACAAATGATATCTCCAATCCTGGTCTGAAATACTGCATCATATAAGTTTCGCAGCAAAATGGTAAAACAAATACCTCCATGTTTCTGCAAATGTTCATATCAATAGATAATCATAAATAATTGTACTTCACCGACGTTGAAACGCACTCAAACTTCATAAAAATAATTAATACGTTAATAGTTGCATGTTAAATGTTCAATTTTTGATGGTTTCAAAGCGCAGTTTTAACTGCATGTATATTAAAATTTTTCACCACCACTTTTATCTACAGCACGACCATTACTCCACTTCTGTGTCAATCACTAAATCAATCCTTAGTATTCTTTAGTACCCCAAATCCATGATATTCCCTTAGTAACTAACACTATAATATATATATGTGTGTGTGTCCTTATAACATATATATAATATGTATGACATACTTACACTATATGTGTATGCATTACAAATCTAATATATCTTTAACTAATTATATAAGTTTTTTTCACTGTAGCACAAGGCAGAAATTATCCAGGCAATAGCAGCACATCGATCGGTTTAAAAACAAATGCACCAGAGAAATAAAAATACTTAAAGTAAATATGTTGTCTATATATCAATATTCTACGTTAATTTACAAGTAATTTAAAGCAATTATGATAAGTATAGCTTTTACGTTCGCCAGCTGCGTTTTAGCAGAGTTAATAACGATAATTTTTCCACGAAGTCATTCTTGTATTTCCATAATGTAATCCATTAGTAACGTAACGTCAGCAATGTCTCACATACTTTATATGAAAGCGCAAATGACAATTTATCTAAAGCGCTTTTCTATTAATTTTGATAAAAAGTGCAAAAATATTGAGTTCGATCTTGATAGTAACTTGTAAAACGAAATACATCGGAAAAATTACAATTTTCCTTAGTAGAATACATTGCAGTATATTATAAAAGAATTCTATATTTCATACCATAATCCAATCAGATTAATTTTAATTGAAGGTGATTTAGAAGCGACTACCTTAGGAGTGATATGGTTACACGTAAAACATGTTAGGAAAAGTGATACCGTCTTTCTTGAAATGGAATAATGCTCTGTGAGGGAAAAATTACATGTTTTCAAATGTATTCGTTAAGAATATCTGTTCCCTTTAACAATATTACTGCACATTATGTCTTATTATCGTGTTTATCATCGATTCACATTCATAAGAGAAGTTGAGGCGAATTGATGCGGAGATAGTGATACAGATTAACACGATTAAGCTTGATATATAAAATATAGAAACGTATACAAATGTAAACAAATGCATGCGAGCTAACGTTTTCTCTACCAGGGCTTTCATTTTTATGCTCCCCAACGCTATTGAATGTTTACCATTATATAAAGGTGTCCATGAAAAAAGGAGTTTCGTGTGTGTGTGTATTAAGACTTCCAGTGCTTTCATGTTAAGAAAATATCTTAATATGAACATTTTCCAAGGTAATCACATGAAGGAATGGTGTTGGACTACATTTTAGCGCTTTCCTTCAAAATGGAGACGAACACCGCACTTCCATGTGATCTGCTTGCAAAATTGTTAGGACATTAAGATATTTTTTTAACATGAAACTAATAGTAGACTAAATAATCAAATAAAGAAATTTTATCCACGAATGCAGTGTTCAGCACTCATTCTAATTGTTCGACATTTACGTATATATATGTGCGTGTGTGTGTGTGTGTGTGTGTGTGTGTGTGTGTGTGTGTGTGTGTGTGTGTGTGTGTGTGTATGTGTGTTTATGTGTGTTTATGTGTGTATATGTGTGTGTATATGTGTGTGTGTGTGTGCGTTAATACACGAAATTTTCTGAGCTTCCTTTTCAAAACCAGCTGATTGCTACAGTAATAATCTCACGTTTGAAATCTCAGTGATGTCAAACTACGATTTCTATTCTAGGATTCGTTTATATGATTATTGTTTTCAAAATCTGTTGAAATATCTCAAGATACATTGTATCCTCGCAACAAATATATATAACAGAATTTAATCCATTCTTATTTTCGTATCAAAATTTAATTTCCCAATAAAATATATTTATAGTCAAATCATTTGTAATATTTTTGAGTGATAGATTTAGTGATAACATACAGGAGCCGGCAGGGAGCCAGATCTCTAAAGCCAATGATTTCTTAACGTCTCAATGTGGATATCAAATTCGTTCTCCTGTTTTGGATATGTGTCATGTGTTGGTTAGTTGTTTCATGTGCGTATACAGTCGCATGTAACTGTAAACCGCCTCTTGACTCATCCACCATTCCACCTGGCAACACATTTAGTTTGTCAGAACTATAGTTTGAATGAGTTGCACCACCCCGTAGTTGATACACAATTACAATTGGCATATTAGGACCACGAGAAATATAGGGCTTCCCGCAAAGACACAACGCACTGTCCAGTCTAAGAAATTCACCACCGACTTTATGCACGTTTACACTTAAATAATTGCGATATCATATTTGCTGCAGAAGTGTAATGCATTCCAGGCATATTGGGATTTTCATCAAGTATTTGGCAAAGGAATAGTTATTAAGTTAACAATAATAATCTGGTTTCCCTAAGACATGCATATTATATTTAATATTCCGATCACTCACAATATTGTACATGTTAACTAATGCATTTACATGCTCTGAAATTAAAGAATACATTTTTGGACAGGGGCGCAAATTATTGAATATAATTCACAGCAACGTTGAACTTGGATATTATTAGGGCGAGATAAATAATACACAGCAATTTTATTCATCTATTTCAATCGCAATTACTTCCACTTGGAATAAACCGAAAACATTGTTTATTTATTTATGTGACAAACGCATGAAGTCCGTTCTCGAGAACTGTAGCTGGACGGCACTAAATTTGTCGGTATATAATTCTGTATATACTAAAAATAGTAGTTGTAAAAGTATATAATATATTGAAGCAGTAATAGTTATTTCTACTCTAGTTACAAGGCCATGAAACTTTTTGTGATGAAGGGCGCTAATCGATTACATCGACCACAGTACGTAAGTGGTACTTATTTCATCGACCCCAGTACGTAACTGGTACTTATTTGTTCGCCCCCGAAAGGATGAAAGGCAAGTTTGACCTCGGCGGAATTTGAACTCAGAACGCAGCGGCAGACGAAATACTTCTAAGCATTTCGCCCGGCATGCTATCGATTCTACCAGCTGGCCGCCTTATTGAAAAAATAATAATGATATGTAATATATATATATATATAAGGTTATATATTAAGTCAATGCTTCACTACGCTGAGTAGGTAAGTTGTGGTCGGCTCAGATCCTAATGTCGTTGATTTAATTCTTGGACCAGGTGAAACATTGGGTCTCTGAGCAAGGCGCTTCATTTCACGATACTGTATTGTATGTATCTCGATCGAATGCTGATACACTGCTAGCACTCTCAAACTTACCCAAACTAGGTGTGGCCATCTTTTAAAATGAAGGAGAGTCAACAAGCTTACTATTTCTGCTGGCATCGACACATTCATCTAAAACAATTAATTAAATTATGGTACATATTACCAACTCATTCGCGTTTTTTCGGTCACAGGTAACTTAAAAGATTTAGCTCCTGAATATTATATCACTCTACTTCAAATAGGACATATTTCCCGTGATCATTATATTTGATAATGGTCTGTAAATTTCAGCACAGATTCGAATAATATAATAATATACTAATTAAAAGAAAATGCTGGTTAGACAAATATTGAGCTTTGTTTTAATAATTAGTTGATCTAGCAAGTGGGGCCTCATATCAGTGAAGGGGGCCGGTGCGCATTGATGCCGTCGAGAGGTAGGCCCCGAAACGGCGCGCATTCTCTCCTGATGACCCCATACACTTGCTGGCTTCCGGTATGCGGAGTTCTTGACTGGTAGCACTTGCATGTGCGAGTTGTTTGTAAGATATTTAAGACTTAGCTATCACTGCTATATTTATATCTTTTTCGATTAAATAGTTATATCAAGATAAATTTTAGTCTGTATTCATGCAACCTAAAAGCGATATACTATGAAGAGAGTATTTAAATATGTGATGTTAACTTCAGTTTGTATCACATTATGTTATATAATAAATACTACTGCATATACGAACCTACCCCATATTGTGAAATATATTAACTATTATTTTTCAGTACGTTATGAGAAAGACTGCAATATATGGTTATTGCTGTAAACCAACAATTCTGTTCTGTTTGAAATGCGGATAAGATATCAAAATACCATCGTATTGTGTTATGGCATTATGATATTACATACTACATCCTCAATAATCGCATAAAATGTAAATATGATCTGCAATTATAGCTGTGCTATATCATGAAACACAATCGTTACTGTATTTCCTAAGGGAAGTATAGTGTATAATGATGCTTAAACGTTAGTTTCAGGCTTTGTCTTATCTCACCATGTTAGGAAACATATTGGAAACTGCGAGCTATCTAGGTATACGGATAACATATTAATGTATAACCTGAGCAAAAGTTTGGCATTTTCTAAATATATTTGCAAATATTACTGAAGAGCGCGTAATCGCATTCTTGACGCCATTAATCTAATAATGACTATAATCATTACGTCAAGTAAAATCAATCATACAAGTTCAACAAAATGTGGCAATGAAAATTATTTCAATTAACAAGGAAATGTTGCGATTGAGTCTATGTACAAAGTTATTTAAGAGTAATTCATAAAGAATTGTATGCGGCGTCGACATGTGTCCTTGATGATATTCTTGATTTCTCGTTGGTCAGTTCCGCTACAAGTAAATGCCAGTTTGAAATGTGTGTCAACAATGTGACTTGTTATTACTGTTGTCAGGGTCCTGGTCTACATAGTGCGAATAACGTGCCTTCTTAAGGAAAACCTAAGACCCAATATAGCAATATATATTTCAATATATTTAACATTATACATGTGTGTGTGTTTGTGTGTGTGTATGTGTGCATGTGTGTGTGTATGTGTGTGAATGTGTGTGTGCGCTCAATGATAGATATACGGGCACGAGAACATTATGAGCGAGAAGTGGTTTGTAAAGTCTATTTATATCTCATTTGTCAGCTTCGGCAAAGCTTGACGTTATCGAAATATACAGCCAAATACTTGTGGCAATTTACCTAATGCGCTATTCACATTAAATGTCGAGGATTCGCTGTTCTTACTAATGGATTAATGAAGGCCAACTCCAAGTCAACAGTACGCTGAAAAAATATTGTATATAATATCTATAAACAGTTGATAAAAGTAAAAGATGTAATTATCAATTGCTGTAATTTAATATTAAATCCACAGATTGTAGGCATTTAGTCAATATATTCGAATTTTCTTTTGTGTTTCTTTAAGTTTTCTATTTGGAGACTTCTCAGGTTAATTTTTGAAAATTCCTTTTAATAATTAGTCTGCACACACAAACGGCCGGCGAAATTCCAAAGTATATAAGTGTACCCTAAGCCCATTTGGGACCATACCTTTCCTGACATTATCCATCGTGTTAATATGCACACACCAATCTATATTTGTCTGATTATGTAAATATTTCATACACACGTTCAAACACCTGTTGACGCGTCTTTCATAGCAACACACGTTTGAGCAATCATTTTTTTCTTTTTTTTTTAGTTTCAGTATCCTAAATTATAATGCCTTCCAACAATATAAATATGTCTGCAATATTTTAGTGAGATGAATAGCTAGTAGCAATAAATGCTAGACAGCAGGGAACCAACTGTATCAAGACAATGATTGTTCAATGTTTCTGAAATGTTGTAGCGGAAAAAAAGTTGTTAGTATCTATGCTATCAGATTGCTATGAAGACGATTTCTGTTAGCAGATGCAGAATTGCTTAATAATCTATTATTGCAATTTGAGTTCGTTGAGAACATTTTTATTGTATATTTTATTCTTCAATCAGCGCATGATGTTTTTTTTTGCACCTCATGTATGTGGTTTTCGAAGTATATTATCATTCATTACATAAATAAAAAATTATATGAAAAGTTTTCTATTATTCCACGGCAACATGCCTATTACTGAATTGTTTTGCGAAAATCACTCATCACTTCTTCGATAACTTCGATGCTTCGTTGAGGAGTTCTACTATAACCAAGTTGTTCCAAAGTTTTCGAAAGAATAATTATCGCGTAAGTTAACATGTAATATTGTATTAGTTTGTTTTTATTAGTTTGCATTTACTGTCTATCTTTTGTTAAAATTTTGTCACTAAAATAATTGTTCATAATGTGGGTATTTTCCATTAGAAATCGCAAAATCCTATTTTCCTATCAGAAGAATATGATGAGTAATTTCCATGAGTCTCTAGCAAGGGCTCATGTAAAGAAATGTCCCCATAAGTTTCTCCTACAACGAATGAAATAACCAGTCCATAACTAAAGTTCTGTATCTAATGCTTAGTTTTCATTTTTCCTGTTTTGATGACCCCTTTCATACAAAAAAGGGTCAATACAAATTCAAATACATATATATATCTAAAATTAAATGTAAAATATATATGACGATCAATCAATAATATCTTATTAATAAATCCTTTTATGCAATTGCCTATTGCACACTGACACATGGGAAGTCTCTACTCTGCATGATTCGGCCAGGGAGTAATTTTTTCCTTCTGAGAAGCTTGTGCGACAACCATTTAACCTGCAGAGGACGTTGTTGGATCCTACAATCCATTCGATTCTGCATTGTTACAGAAATATGAATGCGGAATCTGCCCCTCTAAGCCTGGAAGAACTATCAGTTCTTAGAGTAAAAAACAAAATTTAGTTGGTATTCGTAGAAGTGGTGAAGTTGTAATCAATACAAATAAAGCCTAAAGCAAACTTTTTTTATCAGTCTTTGCTTCTGTTAAATGTATTCCCTTTATCAAGATGTATTGCCATTCAACAACTACATTTTTTACATCTTCCGTTACTAACTTTTGTGCACATGACGTAAGTATCTATGAAATGTCTGCTAGCTAAGGAGTTATGTAAATTTAATGTACAATTCAAAAATATTATTTGTTAATATTTTATATATTTTGTCCTAATTTTCTCTACGAGCATTTACTCCCTATCACTAATATTCAAAATTTTAGCGATATTTAAGTGCATTAGACCCCATATTAGATAACCTATTAGAAATAATTTTCTCAAGATTCTGAAAATGCAGGTATTGGGTCTGTTTGCTTTATTGCAAATATAATTGCAATCTGACTTTTGGGATCTTTATATTTCAGTAATTTAGTTCTCCGCCTGAATTAGATTTTATTATCTATCCCTAGGTATTAATCTTTTAATAATTTCACACAATCATTCAAAATTTCACATACGATTTTCAGAACCCCAATATTATGTGGCGCCATTAAAGTGAGAGATATGCGCCCACCACAGCTGAGATTGTTTATCTGCACTTTAAAATTCTTTGCATTCCATATAATCCCCATTTTACTATCTCTGCAGCATTGATGTTCTTATTATTATCTTTAGTACTACAATTATTCTTCTGAATAACATAATCGGCGGACAGAGCGTCTCAAGCTATTCACTTACATAATTTACGATTTGAAATTTTACGTGTATGCATTCTTTCTTGGGAGAGATAAAATAAGTAACAGTTAATCAAATACTGGATCGTTATTATCAGTTTAGCTATATTCTACACAATTCTTATAAACATCTTTATCCTTTTTGGCATTGCCACTTATAGATCAGTGATGGATAAACTAAGTACCTGCAATGAACTCTGGTGGGAATAGTATAAATTCATGCATGTGGGAATAGTATAAATATATGCATGTTTGTGTGTGTAATGATAATTTTCTTTGAGTATAAACAACACCAGCCACTGTCAAATAGATGGCAATCGTAGGTACGTTATTGTCTCTGCAATACTTTTGTCTAATTTAATGGAACTAATCCGAATAAGTCGTGTTTTGACGAGAAATGGTTCGACTCCAGCGAAGTTCCTCATATATATTTTTTCTTCTTTATGCAAAAGGCCCGAAATTTTGGGGGTTGGGGTCAGTCGATTATATTGATTCCAGAACGCAAGTGATTCTTAATTTATCGACCTCGAAAGAACGGACAGGAAAGTCGACCTCGGCGGAATTTCAACTGAGAACCCAAAGACAGACGAAATGCCGCTAAGCATTTTCCCGGCGTGCTAACGTTTCTGCCAGCTCGCCGCCTTGTTCCTCACATATTGTATGAATTTTCATTTTTTGTTATTTAGATGACGATAAAACATCATTGTCGCGTGCAATTATAGATATTGTTCCTTTGTCTTCCACGTGTTACTGTTCGTACATTTAGCTATCACCTACGCCGTTTACTAAGAAACAGAATTATAGAGCTGTCTCAATGGCAGGTAGGTTTATATTGATTCGAGAGTGAATATTGCATTACGCAAAAATATTTCTTTAGTAATTGTTTGTCTAGTTTCTTCATTTGTGAATGAGCCAGCTGCAGGTCTTGCAGTTATATTTATCATTGTTTACATTAGAATACTTATTGGCATCTATCGCAAATATTGGAACTTAAGTGGTTAATACAACATAATATTTATACAAATTTCTAATTATACAAGTTCGCTGGAATGTTAATAATGTCATGAAATGGAATTTTAAAATCATAAAAGAAAATATTCTACTTCAAGATATTTATCAGATCATTTGAATCTATCTTTGAACAAGACTTGCCATTGGAATTTCTTTTATAATAGAAACTGAAAACTAAAAGATAGCCTCATCAAATATACAGTAGTCCTGCTAATTAGCATATAATAAAACATTTCA
Organism: Octopus bimaculoides; assembly: GCF_001194135.2. Lineage (NCBI taxonomy): Eukaryota > Metazoa > Mollusca > Cephalopoda > Octopoda > Octopodidae > Octopus > Octopus bimaculoides. The sequence continues at coordinate 13,303,443 of NC_068992.1, forward strand.
ATCGCTTTCCTTAATGCAAACAATACATTCTTTCTGGAATTTAGACCTTGAAAGTTTTCAATAAGCAATCCTTTATTGTATGTACACCACTAAATTCGTCTGTTGATATTAAAATTA
>NC_068992.1:13303645-13315766 GCF_001194135.2 Octopus bimaculoides
TATATATATATATATTCATCTATACTAATGTAATAACATTGTAGTCATTTTTAATTCATACTGAAGTTATACATATTCTGATTACTGACTATTTGTTTCTGATTGATCAATGTCACAGAAGACCTGATGCTGAAAATTATATTCGATATGTTTGAACGTAGTGATATAATGATACGTTTTATTGCAATATCGAGTTCACTTTCCCTGTTGATCTTTCGAAAGTTATTCAACTGCGTGTCTCTGAACAGCTTAAATTCACTGAAAGTAGAGATGTGTATCACACATATTGATTGCTGTCATTTTGAAATGTACCATTTCAGACATTAAGACAACACACTAAATCGAGAGAGTACAGTAAAGAATAGAAAGCGTAAAGCACCGATAACAATGGTGAGCACTTAGATTACTAAAATTTTGTGTAGTGAGACAATCTTTCAAAGACGGAATTTGCCCCTCATATATTCTGGGTTAATGTATGTGATAGTGAAATATAGATATTTTTAAGTCGACCAGAATCTCCGTATCGTGTGTATCCTATTGTAATGATATTAATCGATAAATGCATCTTGGATATTTGACTTACACAGCTGGAAATCTGATCAACAAATAAACAAAAGCCCATTGACAATTTAATTAGGATTAAGTCGTTAAATGTGTATTTTCACAATTTCTCGTGTTCTTTTTCTTTTAAGGAACGGTGTTCGTTATTAAAATGTGTCTTCGTAATTAATTTTAAATTGTTAATAGTGTAATTTCCAGTCAACTTTAGAATCCGCCATAGAATTTTTGTTTTTGACGTTTTGATAAAAGTAATACACTTTCATCTTCTTTCTCTAACTTCCACGGAATCGTGTGGACAAAAAATATTGCAAGTTTCAGGAATCGAGAAATTTCTTAATCACATTACTTAGTCTTGATAGCCACAATCACAGCATGCCTTTTCATGTCATTAGTAAGCATAGAGCTTGTAACTCTTATGTTCTGAAATACAAGTTCAATAAAAATTAAATTAAATAATGACAAAAATGCATGTGCACTGAAATACAGTCCGCATCCTGTATATGTATACATACACACACATACATGCGTGTATGATAATGTTGTGTGTGTGTGTAGAAAAATGTCTTTACCGTAATGGATCAACGACAATAAATTTACATTCGAAAGATGGGTGGTTATGAAATATGATACTTTAATATCGTTTCATATATAATATATTCCAAATCGGACTTCAGATATAACAATTTATGCAGTGAAAACACATAGAATATGAACTGTTAGTTATATTGATATTTTTTATTATTATTATTATTTCAAATATGCACCTACATCCTTAAGTTAAAGACCTACAATGTTTGCTATCAATTTCGGTATCTCAAATTAATGCTGTGTTGGCGCGAATCATATTTAGCTTCGTGTATTTCTTTCCATGATGATTAAATCTCATCGGCATTTCTAAAAACATCCCTAAGTAAAAGGTGTAACGAATGTCAAGAAAAAGTAAGAAGATCATACATAAACATGATAACAAATTTGTAATTGCGTAAAATCTTTCACATCAAATATCGTTCTTAAGCAAACAATCTAAAATTACGTCCGTGAATGTCATTAGGAAGGGGGAAATATCTATCCAGAAGAGCGTTCATGAGGCTTCATAAAATTTGTAAAGTTTGTAAAAAAAAATGTCAATAAATAATAGTTCAAGGCAAATTTAAAATATGGACAGTAGCTGTTCAGTCATTTATTATTAAACGCTAAGTACTCTCAGGTAGTGAACATATAAACTGCATTCGTTTCAAATGTTTACAATACGTTCCGTGCCAGAATCACTAAAAAAGCTGCCTGAATGTTATATACTATTTTTACATTTCTTTTAGTTCGGTGATGAAAGTCTGTCAGCATTTCGGTAAAGATAATATATAATGTCAGTTAAATACTCCTTATGCTTAAATGAACTAAACCCTGTACCTCGAGTCTCAAGTTTTATGCCTGTATTAGAAAGAGCTGTTTGTGTTTTGAAAGCGAAGAATCGTTAAAGCATTGCGATATTTCTCTAGGCTGTTACGTTGATTTCAAACAAAGCAGAAATTAATTAAAATTTTCATCCCTTGAAGATCAATGAAATACAGTACTGGTTCCGTCGATGTAATTGATTAAGCTCTTCCCTCAAAATCTGCTGACCTGTTGCCTAAACGAGGCAACATTTACAATATTTATCGAATTGTTCGATAAATGTTGTAATCGAGAATATATTCTGTTATTCACTCTGGCATTTTACGTTTTGGTTTCAAATTCCACTCAACGCTCAAAACTATTTTGACTTGAATCTTTCCAAATTCGGGGAATTGCTAAAGTTAATGAAATCAAAAGCATATAATTAAAATCTATTGGTGTTGTTTCTAATTAGAAAAATACATTTCTTGATTGCTAAAGGGAGCACGAAAATGGTATGTAATCACAAGTGATCTGCATGGATTTCCAAAATACAGGCCAATTCATATATCTTCCAGTTAGGAGTATAGGAACGAAATCGTTGCAGGTTTTGGTGAAGAGTAAAAGAAAGAGCTGTTCACTTTCTAGGCCTCGATTGCCACGTCAGAGCTTTCTAATACGGCCTATTAAAAATCATGAGATAGAATAGTAATCACCGAGCGAAGCCTCTGAATAACTTAGTAAAGAATATGACAGCGAAATACAGCTAGCTATAGAAAAAGAAACAATTTAGAGCTGCGAATCAAATACTAGGTGCAAAATGAAAATAGACGAAAAATATTCTCAAAGAAGAGCACTCCGTGAGCGCAAACCTCCGTGAAGGAAACTCCAACGTCCTCTCAACGATTAGTCAGAGATGATGTTTAAAATGAGAATATTTAAAATGAACTCGACTGCTCTCACAAAGGAGAATAATAAAAATGAACCGGACTGCCCTCAAAAATTAAATTAAAAAAAAAGCAGGAAAAATAATTCAGAAACCTTGTCCGGTACCAGATCGATGCTAAAATCTAATCCGTTCGTGCCAGTCACGCGGCCAAGCATCACTGAAAGTTTCATCTGAATCCAGCCAGCAGTTCTTGAGAGATCTTGTCTACGGTCAAACAAACGAACAAACGAACACGACTGAGACGATACCTCCTCCTTCGCTAAGGCGGAGGTAATAACTTAAAGCAACATAAAATTATTTGTTTGCTGGACAACAAACATTTTGCTACTGGGGATTAAAGCATGTGTTTTTGACTAAATCAAGGATGTTGATTCCGAATCCGCACTCAGAATTGGTCCAGCACGGTTTCTCAAGGTTTTGAGTTATGCACATGCGCAAGATTATAACTATACTTTCGACTAGATATAGGCCCTATTATAAAATTTGCTAAAATGAAAGTGCTCTTAATTGAAAATTGGTGGTACGTCATTGCTTCTATCATACATTTTACCTCGTAACATTTCTAAAATCGTCTCTTCATCATTTAAGTTTTGTGCAATATTTCCAGTCGCTTGTGTATTTACACCATCATCTTCATTGGTTGCTTTATCAGTATTCTCTGGTACTCTGCAGTTTCCATCCGTTACATGTTCTTCATCTCTTACCATTTCATTACCGGTTTCTGCTACTGTTCCATTCTCCATCTGCTCCTTTGTTATGTTTCTCTGAATTTCTTCAATCTCTTTTCCCGTAACACATTCGTTCCCATGGATTGCACTTGCATAGTCGTTCAGTTCCTGATGCTTCAAATCCTCCTTTTTCATCCTATATTCTCTTCATTCGATTGATGAAGCTCTTTTTATTTGACTTAATTCTCGGCCAACATTCTATTACTATTTTTTTTTTACTTCTATTTCCTATTTCATTCTTTTTCTTTTTTAGTTTTGAAGGCGATTTTGGTCTTGTTGACGACCGTGCCTGCTGTGCGCGACACCTTAACTGTTAACAGCTCCAGCCCCGTTGGCGCAGTTGTGGTTGTTATTTAATTTTGACATCACTCATTAAACGTAGTATTTGTAAGATTGTATAATCACGAGTATTTTTATCGTGACACCATGACTAGGTGGTTTGGTGGCCAAAGTTCCCTCGTGTACATTATTTTCAGTACGAGACTCCTTCATTCCATTTGACATTTTCACTCCTGAGAATTCTGGTGTCGAGATGACACAACTATCAGTGTTTTCATTGAGTCACCTTCTCTAGAGGGTTGCCGACCAAGGTTAAATCGACCCCTCTTCCCATGTGACAAGTTTAATCTCGCCAGACGCCAACCTGGTATTTCTACGTCTTGGTGTAGGCTTACAGGTACTGCACTTTGCCCAACGGTGACCTGACGGTAGTTGTGGTTAAGGGTAACCGTGTTCTTCTTACGTCGTAACACCAGAACCAGGTGCAGCTTCACGCCATACCCGTGGCCTGTTATTATTATGATTATTATTATTATTATTATTATTATTATTATTATTATTATTATTATTATTATTATTATCTTTTTGCTTGTATCGTTGTTGGTGGTATAAGCTGTCATCATCATTATCATCATCATGATCATGATGATCATCATTATTATTATTACTGATTATTATTTTTATTGTTTATTATTATTATTATTATTATTATTATTATTATTATTATTATTAATATTTTTATTATTATTATTATTATTATTATTATTATTAACATTTTTATTATTATTATTATTATTATTATTATTATTATTATTATTATTATTATTATTATTATTATTATTATTATTTGTTTATCAATCACACGGAGGTCTTCATAGAATGCCGAAACACAACGTTTTTTTACGAAGCTTTCATACTTAAATTGTTTTCCGTTTTGCAATACGTTAAAAGAATTGAACACTTAGCATGTATTGCAGTTTTCCGATTGGACAAAAGCATTTCATATCATATTAAAATTAGGGTGTTTACTTTGATATCAGCATGGATTCTATTTCCACGCGCGAGACTAATGAAAGAAGCAATTAATTTTCGGCATATGAAAATATTGATTTTCATGACACTTGATATTATGAAAGAAAACAATATCTGTCGAAAGTCACTATTGAATGAGAAAGTGAGATGTTAGTCAGTTGCTGGAGGAAATAATACAACTAAAAATGAATCCATCACTGCAAACATCATTCAAGAACGGGGGAGAAGTCGACCACAACTCATTTCTCCTCCATCAAGCAGGGAATGATTCCCAAATACGTTAAAAAATATTTCAGGTGAATGAAACTGTAACTTGCGAAGTTATTTTCATTCAGTGGCATACAGCTAATTGTGCCTGGCCCTCGAAACTGAGGAGAGTTAATGAAGACAATTAAAACTAACACATCTAGCGGCTGACCGCACTCTGATGCCTTGTGATATATCAGGTCCGTAGAGAATAACATGTTTGTAGTAGCAAACTCTTGATTTTTTTTTACCTCATCAATTTGAGGCCGCATGATGTTTCTGTGGAATTTTAAGTCCTGATACAAGTCGAATAATATAATTTTAAATCTGAGCTCTGTCACTTGTGTATGCAGAAGAAAAGCGATAAGTTATGGGACTGAAGTAATAGTAGTAGATTACACAGGTAGTAGAAAATAGCTATCTGTGATACTTTTACACAGTAAAGGTACAAATATTTGAAAAAGAGCAAGGGAGCGTCTGCACATCTAGAGATATGTTCACACCTCAGGAAAAAGCTTCAAGATGACGAGTAATCGATGTCAGATGACAATCTTTCTTTACTGTAAGTATAAGTTAGGTAAATTTGTAAACAAAAATGGACGTTCCTTCTTCCAGTAAAAGAAAATCCTTACCTAAAAGCATATACGGATTAACATAACGATTCCCCAAAATTCACTTTAATTTTGTATATTTACAATAATACTCAATTTGCATCCTCACAATATCCTATAGTATTTTTCTTCGTACCTTCGAATTTCTATATATTTGTATCCACACATTTAACAGTTCAGTAAGACCAAATCTTATGATTATTCAGCCTTCATTCGATTGCCAAATCTTTTAGAACACAAAAAATAAAAGCATACCGTTTTCAGTTTTCACTCTTGACAGTTAAATTTGGGTTGAATGGGAATTCTTTAACTCGTTGAAAGGAAATCATTACAAAAGCAAAAGAGTTAAGTGCCTTAAGCAACCCAGAAATAAAATATAATTCTTGATGAAATTTACAGTATATTACAACTGATATTTTACTACTCGCTCTGAACTAACTGAAATCTTCGGGGATCAAATCAATGTTATCTTCAGCTTTATTACACTCATTAACATCTGCAGCAATAATCCTAATCTCTGACAATGACTATTATACACATGTACTGCCACAATGAAGAAAATCACTACCATAAATTTTACAAGAGAACAAGATAATTGCTAACGTAATGCCATGGATTATGCAAGAATCATATCATTTGGATGCACTAATGTCATCGATTCTCACGGTCGTATTTAACAATTTGCTGCACTTAATATCATTCACTCCGTCATTATCGGATTTATTTGACAAATTACACTCGACTGAAGCGACGTGCATTGCGACAACGCTCTTCTATGTTGTACACAAAAAATAAATGCAATTGGTTTGTGAAAACCTTGTGAGTATTTCTGGAGGTTATTTAGAGTGATGTTTGGTCTATGTTATGGTTAAAAAAAGATTTAACTTAATTATTTTGTTGTAGATTTCGTACAACATTAACAAACCCAGTAAACCTCTATAGTTGTTTTTCGAATTGCTCGAAACAGCAACCATTTCTTCACTCGCCAATACATTGCACTCGACCTCTTCAAAAGAGTACTATAGATTACTTACTCTAGTTTAATTCTCGTCCAAAGTCAGGAGTTCCGTGGGATATATTTGAATTTATGTCTGCATAGCCTTGGTGAATTTGGGCCGCAAAGAAACAAGAAAATAAATCGACTCTATAAGACAACACAGAAAACTATTTGTGTAATCTCACAAATCTACAACCGAAAGAATGACATGACCTGCAGAAATAGCACACCACCGTTATAAAATATTTTTTGCAAATGGTTTGGATGTAAGTAAATACTGTTTGACTATATACCTGCTACATCCATGTTGACCGGATTAAAAACACCGACTACAATTTGGTATTTTGGACTCTTTTAGAATGAGATAATGCAACATATTTCATCGTTTTCTAAAGTGTCACTGACATATGTGTAGCACATGACTGCAATGTGACACTAGAATACGTATGTGTTAAATTACATGATCCATTATTTTTTTATTCTTATTAAAATTTTTATAACAATTGACGGGAAAATAAACATGAATTTTCTACACTAGGTATGTTCCCAGGGACTGCAATGCTGTGACTGGAACATGCATTATTATGGTATTAAGAAAAGAGATTTTGAATAATTCAATATTCTATATACAAAAACTAGGATTTAACAAATCGTTTTAGAAAAAGTATTACATCATCAAAATCGTTGTCCGAAAATATAAAACTAATTCTCTATGGAATATGGGAATCAGAATCCTGCAATTTTACACTAATTGACACGGCGAGTGTATCAATGTGCGCCGTAAGGAATCGTTTGGTTGAAACCATGCCAAACAACCTGACATATCCTTCAAACAATGTGCACAATATCTGGAAACTAAATTATCTTTCTACAGTCTCCTATTAATTATACTCTCAGAACTTAATCAACAGCAACCAAACAATTCACAAATCTTCCTATAACATGCATTCACAGTTCTGGACAGGCTGCATTTGTAAACAAATTAGTTACTTCTATAACGTCTTTCATCATGGGAAAGCCTCGTATTCTATGTTCATGGATGAAAGAATCAAAACGAAATAACTTTGCCATTTTAATTAGAAGGATATCTCAAATGCTGTGATATAATAAAACTCTTCAAATCTCAGCAGTTCTCAGTTTTAATCTCATACAACAAAAGAATACCATTGAAAAGTCCTGCCATTCTCACTGATTCTATTGATGAGAACGCATTGATATGTGGTTTGATAGTTTGGTAGTATTTTGAATATATACCTCCCAAATATCGTATTTAAGTGTTGGTACAACATTTATAGATCTCACTGAAGATATAGATAAATGTATCGAAAGAGCAGACTCTGTGAAGCCTGCTCTACGTATTTGATAGAAACATAAGACTTTTAAACAGATTTCAAAACAAATCACTTTCTAATATATTATTACAAAATAGCATTGATTTAGATGGATTTCTTAAAACAAAACAGCGTGACAGATGTACACTGGTCACAGTTTGTGCCAAATATCGTCTTCATTGTAGACATATTGAGAAAGAATTGACTATCCCTGTAATTACATTTACAATGTTGAGCAAGGAAGCAGCTGCATCGTTCCGGTGGAAGATTGGTGAAACCGATAGAATAAGTATTAGGAGTTTAAAAAAATAAGTCCTTGGATGGTCGATTTGTTAGACTAAACGCTTCCATAGCCACAATGAAATGACAAAATGGCCACAGTAAAATAACTGAAATAAATAAAAGTTAAACTATAAAAGATATTTTGTGCGGCGCACCACATGAATGCTGGTGGAACAATATTTAATAATTAAAAAATAACAGCTTCCTCAAATCTCCACTTCCTCTTTTTTGCATTTATTTTAGGTTTCTTGGTATTCTATGGCTCTGAAGGTGACAGTAATATCCTAGTTAAAGCAGGTATTTTATTATAAAATTTGTTTTCTAAATGAAGCTTATATAAATACCTTCCAAGAAGTAATTTGCAAATGGTTCCCACGTAAGAACCCTATAAGTATTATACTCTCCCTGATTGACTGCACAAACCGATCGTTGCATTCCTACAGTAAGCCAATTATATAGCGTGTGCGCCTGTTGAAAGGGAGTTAAGTACTTTGTTATAAATGACAGCAATAATAAGCATATGCACACACACATTTATACATAAATAAATAAATAAATATATATATATATATATATATATATGCGAAATACCAAATTGAACAGATTTAGAGGAAGGCTATCTCCTCCTTGGAATATTCATTTTGAAGAATTTCTAACTGTAACAATTGTTACCCGCCTGTTACTCATTCTCTCAATGGCAACAATTACGGTTGCAGGCACATTTGACAAACATCAACACTTTGGCTGCCATGAGCGGGGAATAGAGCCGAATGCCTTCCTATTACCAAGCACTATTGTTTCAAGGCTGCTACAGTGTCTTTTCACTTCAGACAGTATGCCATTGTTTATGACAATTTTTTCAGCACTCCGTTCTTTCTACCTGCCAGCTTATCAGTCTCTATGTCATTGGACTGCAAAGAACCCGGAGGTCGTGGTTTACACAGCATTTGTACTGTTTGTACTCAATGTTTATGCATATAATTTTCTACTAAATCGGTGCTTTCATTGTTGGCTTCAGGATTCGTTCATACTATAGTACGCCAATACATTGATGCCAATCTGATTTTCTATAGTACTTTTGAATATGTATGTAAATATGTATGTACATATACTTAAATATAAGTATGAAAACATGTAAATATACCTGTACTGGTTGTATCAGCTAATACAAATTCTGACGATTCTTCGATACACAGACAATTTACACAAATCAATCAATATTATAAACATTTTTTTATTACATAACAGACAGTACAGTTATTTAAATAACTCTGATTAGCGATTTGAATGTAGTTAGTAACAAAGTTAATATCAGCATGATTCAATTTGCATGCATTAAAATGAATATCTAATAACACGTTACGAGACACGTGTCATCATTTTAATTACACATACAGAAAATGTGAGTGAAGTGATAATACTGAACCTGTCACTAATATCTGGAGTTTCATAAGTTATGACACAAACTACGGGATTGTAAAGTGCTGTCTAGACATAGCTATATCTTAAAATGTAAAAGAATCTTGTTGTCTTCTATCAATACTGAAGGAAATTAATTTACTTACAAAACATGCTTGATCAGCAAAAAAACAAAAAAGATATATATCTAATTGTCACCATATGAGTTGATGGATGTTACAAAATATTATTTTCTGAAAGTCAATTACGTTCTTGAAATAAGAATGATCTGCTACTTAAAGTAACGCATCTACATTTGCACACACATGAATGCACATATGCATACATATTATATATGATTGCGCGGGTGTGCTTGTGTACAGAGAAAATGAGAGAGATAATGAGATATTGCGATAGAAAATATATCGTTATGCATATATATATATATATATATATATATATATATATTCACATCTATATGATTATGTCATATGTAAACTAAAGTAGGTTAGTTTTTGATGCGCTAAAATGTATTGAATATAATATACAATCCTTACAAACCAGAAAAATCTATCAGCAACCAGTCATGAGACTCCAACTCGCATCAATTTCCGGTCGACGTGCTTTACCATTTAAGCTAAACTACTTCACTGAAAAATACTTCTGCAATCTAGAATTTATAAAATATATCTAGAAACGCTAGGTAGAATAGAATATGCTGGTCTATGACTACATATCTTTCTACTTGTACTATAATATAGATTCTTTTATTTTGTCACTTATTTGACAGCGACCATGATGAAGCACCGCCTTTAGTCGAACAAATCAACCCCAGTACTTATAGTATCGGTCTGTTTGCGAACCCCAAAGTTACGGGGACGTAAACACACCAGCATCGGTTGTCAAATGATGTTGCAGGACAAACACAAACACCACCACCACCCCGATATATACATATATATATTAATAATTAAGAGAACCACTAATATGCAATTCAAACAATGAAGGAGATCAGACACCATCAATATATATATATATATATATATATATATATATATATATATATATATATTGATGGTGTCTGATCTCCTTCTGCGCGCAGCTAGAAATTTCTACATACATTAGAAGTATTTAATTCATACTTATATTTTGTATAAAAGAATTACAAATAGTTTTAATGTACAAGTGATAACTAAGCTACTCACTACATTGCGTGTTAAAACCTTGTCTTGTAAAGTTCGAATTAGCACTTGTGCAGGCGTGAAGAATTTGTTATTTTGGTTCTGTGTTGATGTTGTATCGGTTTAGGGTTTTGAATGTTATGTCTCATAAGAAAATGGGCCGAGTTACTAGGGGCAGAGTGATTGATTAGGAGAGGTACCTTTAGTTTACCCTTCGAATGACATTAACCATAAATGTTTTGTATATTTTCTGGAATCAGTTGTTTCTATTGCAGACAATAATGCCTACTACTGCGCGATTCTCTTGATGCATTTTTCAATGAATTGTATTGATAAATTGATGAACGAGTACTGTGATTGTTTTTGTTTGTTTTTTGTTTTTTGAATTGGATATGAAATGGCGAAATGTTTCTCCATTGTGGAATACAAGATTAAACACGAGACAAAGTACGGATATGGAGGCTTCTCCTGTGGACAGGATGATTGTCCAATTTGCATGAATTTCTGTCACTTGAACACCATTTCATTGAGAAAATATTTCTGTACCCTCCATCGCAAGTAAGTATAATAGAGAAATTTAAAAAAAATAAAAACTCGAAATAAAGTTAAATCCCTTTTTTTGACAGTTTTACAATTTTACGTATAGAATTCCGTTAAAAGGATATTAAAAGTGGGATGATTTAATGATAACAAAATACGAATCTGAAATGAACAAAAAGATATATAACATAGAAAACAAATAGTAAGGGCTAATACAGCTATGATTTCGAAATTTTTAATTATACTTACTCAATCCAAAGAGTAATCCAACAACATTTATGGTATGCAGCGCAGCACAGCACGTGAAAAACAAAACATTATTCCAAACATTTTATTCTGGTTAGGAAAATCAGAAATTCTTTAAGAATACACGAACTAATGTATTTTAGGAAAGTATTATTCCAAAGTAAACTTGAAGGATTAATGATAAATGAAATAAATCCTCACTACATTATTAAACACGCACTTTTATATACGTACACCGACCTACACATTTATATACACACATATATGTGTGTGTAAATATATGCATGTCTATGTGTGGGTACACGTATATATATATATGTGTGTTTGTGTCAATATTTTATACATAAATATGTGTATATATATATATAT
>NC_068992.1:13316146-13317504 GCF_001194135.2 Octopus bimaculoides
TATATATATATGCGTGTGTACGTGTAAATCGAGAGAAAAATTCATAGAAAAGAACTTCGTGGATAAATTCGAGCCCAGGTTAAATAAACAATAATGATGATACTTAGAGGTACTACTTCTACTGCTACGACCACTACCATTAAGAACAACAGTACTAAAGGTTCTCATAATGATAGCAGGAAAATACTACCTAAGTCAAGAGAAAGCGCAGTGAAAGCAATCTTATTTCGGGTATTAAGTTCTATTACCACAGCTAGTCCTAAGACCAGCATCAACAATGAGAGCAATAGTAAAGGTGATGATAATGCTGCTGACGATAACTGAAACGTAAAACTCCCTGGGAAATGTTGTTTGCAAGATTTCTAAAAAAAAGGCAATTACTGCTTTGGCCAGAGTCAAAATACAGGTCTCTTGACATGTTAAACAAACCGTGACCCCTAAATCAAACACCAATCAACTTAGGTAATTTAGTTAAGGCACCCACTGATCGGTGAGAATGAGGTCTGCAAAACTTAACATTCTGGTGCCTATACAATGTATTTAAGGCACCCATTTTAGCCCTCTCACTACAGTTGTAAATTGTAAAACATAACTTTCACCACTACTATACCAACAGTCAGCCACCAAGAGGGTATCAAAAAATTCACACCTACAACAACAGTCAGCCACCAAGAGGATATCAAAAGATTCTGACATAAGTTACGACTTGCAGAATTTTTCACCAATAAATGTAATGAGATTGATGAATCCCTAGTGAATTCTAAATCAAATTTCACCCTACTAAAAGTAAGAAATAGCTATCTTGACCAATACATTGATATTCTGTCTAATTTTTTCCCACGGACACACATCAGTACTTGCATTTTACGTTGTGTCATCCACCACATACAAAACGGAACATACCATATGTTTAGCCAGAAAAATTTGTACCGTTGTAGAAGATGGAATGCATGGAACAATTGTGTAACAGAACTAAACGAATTTTTGCCCAAACAAAAATACCCGTCTCTACTAATAGAAAATGGAATATAGTCGGCTACAAGAATAGGGAGAAAATTATATGTCCCCCAACTGGCGTATATCAGTGTAATCTAAACAGTGTTTACTTTGGCATATTACATTTAAATAAAGGATATGATTCCGAATATGCAATGACAGAGGACGGAAAATAGTTCCTTCAGATGGATTTCATTGAATCAGTTATAAGGAATTAGATATTGTACACATCTTATATGACCAGTTTCAGTATTGAACGACCAACAATTTTGAAAGCATTTCAAGTGTACATATCTGTGTCCTAGTGTGTGTGAGTGAAAGTGTTTCTGTAACATATATATATATATATATATATATATATA
>NC_068992.1:13318460-13318714 GCF_001194135.2 Octopus bimaculoides
GTATGTCTCCTTCTCGATGTATATGTGGGGTCTCCCTGCATTATAGTTATTAACTACCAGTTCCAGACTTATGGTTTGGTTAAAGCTACTGGGAAATCTACTTACGTGTACGTTACTTGCAATCGCACGATCGCACACACGGAAAGAGGTTCACACATATGTATCAGCACAGTCTCCATTGTGGGTGAAGCTGTATGTTTATACACACATACACATACACATGTATATATATATATATATATATATATATATAT
>NC_068992.1:13320313-13321683 GCF_001194135.2 Octopus bimaculoides
TATATATATATATATATATATATATGCACACACGTGGCGGGTGCACGCATACGGACGCGTACACACACACATGCATATAGGCATCCTCATAGTTTGCTTTATTGAAAATATTGCTGACTAATGCTTACATCTCCATTCTCAACAAATTGTTGCCGCTATCACTATCGTCGCTTTCTTCTTTTTTTTCTTCTTTGTTCTAGTCTACCGTATCTGAGCGCGTCTCAGCCATATATTGCCGTTCCTTACACAACATCTGCACAATAAACAATCATGTATATTGATTCGTGATTGTAAATTTATTGAACGCTGCTTTATGTATGATGTTTTTGCCCATTTGATGTGTTTTTTCTATACACACACACGTATATATATATATATATAGACATATACAGGCATGTATATATACATACATATTGCGTATACATACCTGTACACACACAAACATATCTACATATTTACATATATATATACACATATGTATGTATATATTCCAGCCAGAATGTATTATTTCATATTGTGTATTTTTCACGTATCTATATTTTATATCAGAAATTGAAGTGGCAGTATTGTGGGCTATAGATTATTTTTCTGGCTTTGCAGATATTCTGTGTATTGACAAACGTGCGCGTACGTTATGTGTGTAATTCTGTCTTTGTAAATATGGGTATATTTTAAATAAAATATAGAATTCAATTGGTTATATTGCCCTTATTTTATTTTTATTTTCATCGCAATATAAAATGACAAGCATTCAGTAAGGCTCAAATGCAGCTCATTATATTTTCATACACAGACAGACACACGCGCCCGGGCACGCACACACACACCCTCATTTCAGTAAAAAGATATATATGTGTGTTTGTGTGTGTGTATGTGTGTGTGTGTGTGTGTGTGTGTGTGTGTGTGTGTGTGTGTGTATGTACGTATGTGCATGTACACATATATAGAAAAATGTTTGTTCATATCTTGCCATGAGTGCGTACGTTAGTGTTTCCTGTGTTCTGTATTGTATAAAAATCGCAGTTTTCCATTTATTTTTATTCTATTTATTCCAATATATATGAAAACGTAAACGAATTCGACTTTCAGTTTCATATCAAAGTAATTTTCTCAATTACAAACACTCCCGTACAAATAGACACAAATATATACGTATATATATATATGCATACACACACATATATGTATGTATATTTATATATATTCAGGTGTAAATATGTATTTATATGTACTTATCTGTCTACCACTCTGTCTCTGTATATAACTGTATGCATATAGATGTATATATAGACACATATCATCTATATATAAAGTTTATGTATATATATATATATATATATATTTATATATATATATATATATATATATAT
>NC_068992.1:13321740-13325564 GCF_001194135.2 Octopus bimaculoides
TGTTGTAAACGTATGTATGTTTGTATGTGTATTGTGTGTGTACATGTAACATATATCGACACATAATACATGCCTGCATACACATAATTCGGACACGATATTTTAACGGTTTCATTTAAGACACTTTCATCTGCAATGCAATTCTCGTTTCTTCAATCTCAATGATAAAACTATATATATATTTTTTGAAGCTTTCTCTTTCAGGTGCTTGTTAGAAACCATTTATTTTCCAATTGAATTTTTTTTACTGAATTTTCGTACATTCTGTTGTCTATTTTGTAATTCATTTTTTGTTGTCGTTCTTAATAATGCTGCTTTGATGTTCAATAAAAATATCCTGAACGGTATTTGTTTGATTGTTTGACAGTATGGACACGTAAATGTATGTATTTGAGTATGCTGTGGTGTGTAATGTAAATATTCCTACCAAGCCATAGCAGAAGCAAAAATACTCATATGCTATACCTGGTTGAAATGTACCTTACTAATCTACAATGAAACGCTATTATCACAAGTTGTATTTAGAATCTTTTATTATATGTGTAAGAAGTCTATTTCCGGAAGAAATTTAATGAAATATTGAAATGTATCCTTTAAAAAATAACATCATTTAAAACATTTAAGGCAGATATAAACAGAGTAAATTATATGCCTTGCTTTTGTGTTATCCATTTAGTGCAGATCGATACTAAAATTATTTCTACTCCGGAAAATTTTAAAATTTCCCACAGATAGTCTATGTAGGACTCCATTATCTTGTGTGCAGCCTCTCTTCTTAATAAACGGGCATGTAATACTTTTGGATCTGTATTCATTCCTATATATGTATATTCACCTTTCTTTAGGAAGCCTCGCAATCAGTGAATATTATTCTTATTTCATAGTTCAAACATTTGGTATGTGGGTGTTTGATTCCAGCGAACTGTAATAGTTGCACTCTGAGCTCGATGTAATCTACTTTCTCTCATCCCTCATCTTACTGACCTTTGACCAAAATTTGAAGTCCATATAACTGTGTCATATTTCAAAGCCTAAAATATATGGTTACTTAATGAATCGGAGAGGAGGATTATTAGAATGTTGGGGAAAGTGCTAAGATTGTAGTTTTGATATATGTTCTATTACGTTCTAATTTCAAATCTTGCATGATTCCATTTGCATTCTCACCTATTTGAAGGCGGTGTAATAAATAATGAAATTTTAGTGATTCTGCCTGTTTAAATGAATAGCCTTTGCTAAATTTGGAACACATGTTTTTGGTTTCATAAACCTTAACGTCAACACGAAACAATATTTGGAAAAAGGATAATATATTGAATAGTGTATCATAACTAAGTATTACGTGACCCTTGGTCTGTCACCAACATCCAGTTAGATCCTGATTGATAGACAATATCTTGCAGATAAACACATGGCATAATATTGGAGAGAATTTTAATTTGAATTAAGATAAACTTTGAATTAAAATCGCATTTTAGTTTGTAACACAATATGAACAGATAGAAAATGTATGTTAATAAAATATCTCCAAACCTCGTATCCTGAGCTACTTATGAAAAACGGGACCCAGTAATAATGATTTAATATTGATTCCATAACAAAGAAACGTTCTGTTCTCTGAACAACTCTTATTTATTGCAACATATGACATTTATTTACTAGGTAAATGAGTTATATAAGTAAACAGTCAACTTTATGTCGACGTAAAGATTTAATATTTAATGTGTTGAACACATTCAGATACCCTGAGGTATCAGAAAGCTTCCACTGCAGAAAAAATGTTACGACAATTTTCTCCTCTAAAGGAGTGTTTCAAAACACATTAGTTTGTGAATGATATCATGGGATCGCAGAACGCATGCGTTTCTACTTCGTTATACCTCATCAGGCACGAATATCAAACATGGTCTTTCCCCTCTTCAAAGAAACGATTCCTTTTAACATCAAAACAGAAAATAAATATGTTTTGATCATCAAATCGAAACGAAAAACATCGCCCATTCTCTTTTATTTAATCAAAATGATATACAAGTGATAAACTAAAGCTTTTTCAAATCATTGATTCAGTTGTGGATGAAGGCCTCTTTGAGTAAAAATATATGGCATCATGGTCGCTCGAAGTTATGTTAAGAGTATTCTGCTAAAATATTATTATTTTAATAGAGTTTAAATATAATTATTTTAATAGTCCAAAGTGTCCGTACATCATTTTAATTGCCTCAATGATTCAAGCGAGGATTTTATATTAATCAGAATTAAATGATTGTAGTTAGAAGACTCTCAGATATCAAGACTCAATCTTCTGCATTGCAGAGACAAGTCGATATTTATCTAAGTGCTACAGGGAAAGTAGTCTGCACACTTCAAAATAAATTGGAAAACACGTGTAGCAAATGAACCGAGTATTAGTCTTATTTGACAGAGGGCTGTTCAGATTTTCAAACTTCAAAATTATATATTTTTACAGTTTATTTTCGTAGTAGACTTGTTTATTTGTCACATTTGCCCACATATTTCTTTTAAATTAGTTTCATTTGTTCATTATCAATAAAGAATAATATTTGCACATGTAAAAAGAACTAATGGAAAATCCCTAAATTGCACTTTCTGCATAATTATGGAGAATTTAATTGCAAAGGGAGAAATTTAATTGCATATTTCACATATTTTATAACCCTACTTAATTAACGATTCTTGGTGTTTATGGGCGTTTTAATTCATTTTAACATTTCTACCCAAATCCCTATCAAAAAATAACAAAAATCATGAGTAGAATTGCATCTAAGTTTTAAAGCTCAAATCCGACTGCACATTTACTCCAATGCATAAATTATTACTGCATTTCACAGTTAAGATATAGTTTAAATTCAATCTGGATTTTTGATGTTGTTGTTTTGCCTTTTCTTTAAATTTTAAATCGATGCGTTAAATAATTACTGGCATTAATGTGTATTCACAGTGTCATAGACAGTCCGCAATTTACATATCCTGATTCACAGAACCGAAATCTATTGTTCTTTAATTTATATTATGTAATCTAAATTAACATGGATAGGTAGTTACAAAATTAATCTCGAAGACACAGAATCGCGAGATCGATTACACCATGGAAAATTTTGATCACCTGTAGTTACCATAGTGTCGTGTTATGTTTGAGCACATTCACAACCATGCTTGTCAGATTGATATAATTCAAATGTTCGTTTTTTCACCTCTGTGTCATGCTGATTTTACCTGCAATTTGCATTAATATACACGTGTCTATCGAATATTGCACCACATCCTTCCCTACTTGAATAAATTGTGGAGTTGAAAGAAAATTGCTTAAGAATTGGATGCCTATGCATGAAAATTAATATTTAAGTCCGTCATGACATCATTCATTAACAGAATGACCATCACCATCTCCAGCGTCACCCCCATTATACTGAAAATAACCATCACTATCATCATTATAATTAATTAATAAATATAAACACAAAAGACAATAATTTGTCTTGCTAATATGAAACCCCAAACAACCTTGAGGAAATCCATTGAAGTATGTCGTGTTGAATATGCTATCAGTATTATGTAACATGCAATATTCTTTACATTATTTACATTCGACGGATATTTGTCCTCATCTTGTTTGTTGTTAACACAACGTTTCGGATGATATACCCTCCAGCCTTTTTCAGATGTCTTGGGGAAATTTCGAACCTGGGTTCTCATTCCTAAGGTCTTTTCCGATGTTATTATTATTATTATTATTATTATTATTATTATTATTAGTGTTCAGGTCAAGCATAGAGGACCATACTGACGAAAGTGTAAAGAATTCT
>NC_068992.1:13325574-13326855 GCF_001194135.2 Octopus bimaculoides
CATAGAGGACCATACTGACGAAAGTGTAAAGAATTCTGGTAGTCGGACTACACCAGTGGGAACGTACTGCCTTCTACGTGACACGATCTTTTGCGTGCTATATCCGAGTTGTAAGTAATAAACTTACACATGTATATACATGCGTGTGTATGTGTGTGATTATGCGTGTGTGGGTGCACATGCATGAGTGTATGTATGCATCCAGGTGGATGTGGTTAATTTAGTTGTTTTCATTTCCAGTACATCCAGTAAGTGCGTCTGTTTCAAATATGCGACAAATTTCTTTGACTTCAAATGAAGTATATTTATTTAATAGATGCAAGAAACGTCATCTGATAAGTGAGACATTGTTATGAAGCCTACACTTCAGACGAGCAATTACGCCTCTATAAAAAATTAAATAGTATATCCTTGAATATTAAAGAAAATATTGAATTAGTTATACGTTTTCGAAAACAACGTTTTACATTTACAACTTTCTCTGAAGATATAAAGTTTTGTGTATTTAAGATAACATCTATCAGTCTAGTTGGTAGTGAACTACACACACAGATAATTGTCTATTAAGGTGAGATATAATTATAAACAAAGGTAACAAGAAATAACGGATAAATTAGTACTTTAAAGTTTAAGATGTACAATTTTCTTGCTAAATTCGTAATTTGATAACTTAGAATATTCTTGAAGAGTACTGATTCAAGATAAAGTTGTCGATAGAAGAATATTGAATACAATCATACTTACACATATAAAATAACACGAGACGACATTACGGAAGATATATTGGTTCAAATTGCATTCAAACATCCAATCATCATATACATATGTATGCATACAGGCATACATGCATATATACGTACACGCACACACGTACCGGAAGGAAAATATGTTTTTTTGAAATGGTGTACGTAGTAAGCCTAGCCGATGAGCTTTCAGTTTTGGTTCCTCACAGAAAGCGAAATCGATTGATACTAGGATGACTATGCACCCATTTGCATTTTACTATTTGTATTTTGCAAGTGGTAGGACTTATTCGTAGAAATATATTTGTTATATTCTCCGTGCGTGTATATATATTAAGAGATACGTGGTTTTGCGGGAGGGGTTTAATTTCTCTTTCAAGCAAAGAGGCGCATATTATACCCTGACTATTTATTGTATTGGCTGTGTGGTAAGTAGGTTGCTTACCAACTACATGGTTCCGGGTTCTGTCCCACTGCGTGGCAACATAGGCAAGTGTCTTATACTATACACACATATATATATATATATATATATATA
>NC_068992.1:13327254-13329940 GCF_001194135.2 Octopus bimaculoides
GAGAACGTTAGAGAGAGAGAGAGCATGAGAGAGAGAGAGAGAGAGAGAGAGAGAGAGAGAGAGTGTTATACAAAATGACTTTAGCAATTTAAATATCTGCAGGCCACATACCCTGGGAGGTTTGTTTTTTACGATCATCCGTCCGGCATGAAACACAGGGACAAATCCTTTGAATTACGTAAACGATCTCCCCAGATAAAGTGGCATTACTGTTTCGAATCTGATTTTTAAGAAACTTCATGAAGAATGTTACATGTTAGTATTGTCTCCTCCCTGCCTAAATGTTTCAATTAGTTACAAGGTGCAAATTAAACAATCACCTATCGTACACTGCATTGCCATAGCCCACCATATCCAAACTAAGATCCATAAACCCAACTCCTTTAGAAATCACAAAGTGTTTTCTGAATAATTACATAGAAATTCTAAGAAGGCATATTCCGGATGCTGTCATTTCGATATAAGGACAATAGGTTTGATCCAATAGAATTGTAACACCATGGAAATCGAATGGTTTGGCTGCATTGAGAATAAAACGCTCGTAATTTCATTCAGCTCGATAATGTGGACTTCTATGCTTCACAAACGAAATCTCTGATCCTGAAAGCTCAAGATTTCTGTAGGCAAATTACCAAAATCATATCAGAAACGTCTTCTACGTTACAAAGTCATAATTGGATCACGATGATTTTTGCAGAGTAAATTTGGAAGGGACCTCGCTGCGTATCTCTAATGGGCAACAACAACGGTGAGGTGGCTGATTAAGTCGAGTTATTTACCCTGGATAAACTAGAAGGTAAGACAAGGAAAAACATCTGGTTTAACCCGTCAACCATCTCAGAAATTTCAAGTAACATAACCAGAAGTTTGCTAACACCAATCAAATATAAAAATTTCCCTATAACTCATGTATTATGGACACTTCATTACCGACATTGGTACAGTCGGAACCTCCTACTTAGGCATTCTTTCAAATATCTCACGCTGCCGTAAATACAAAAGACAAGCCAAAATATTTTGCATTCTGTTCTCTGATGATCCCAGATGTATACCCGAGTTCAATGGGTTTCTTTACCTTGCTGTCTGTTCTCTTGTTTTCTTTTGTTCTGACTGATATTGACACACCATCAAGTTTATTTCACTTTTCTTGCGGTTGCGTTTCTATTCTTATTCTATTATTTGGATGTCTTTTATTTCATTAGTATTATTTTTGTTATTATATACTGCCATTTTCATTTTTCATATTTTCCAGGTTATTGTTTTCTTATTTGTATTATTTCCAAATATCAATTATCATTGATATTTGAAAAAAAATTCAATATTCTGATTAGAGTTAGTAATCGTATTATTGATATGGCTATTTTACAATCTCTTGTCTCCTCTTTCTACACTTTTATCTTGAGATAACCCGACAACGGTGTCTATAAGGACATATTTCCTGTCTTTGTGTTGTAATTTTGCCAATGATGTCGTCTACATTAATTGCGCAATACAGCCATTCGATTCAAGTAATTTTTGGCGGTCGTCATTTTGGAAAAACGTGTACATTATATAATACATAAATGTCGATTAAGTTCTCTGTCTTCTTCCTCTCTCTCTCTCTCTCTCTGTCTGTCTCCCTCTCACACTTTCACAAACACGCACACACACAAACACTCTCACACACACACTCTCCCTCTCTCTCTCACACACTCACACTCACACTCTCTCCCTCTCTATCTATCTATCTATCTATCTATCTATCTATCTATCTATCTACCTATCTATCTTTATCTATCTCTTTCACCTTCACGCTTTCTGTCTCAACACAACGCGCGGGCAAACTGACACAGACTTGTGTGTGTGTTTATGAGTGGATTTATTGAAAGAAGGATAAATATAAAGAGAGAAAGGGGGGAGAGAAAGACAGGTAGAGAGAAAGACAGACGGACAGACAGACAAAGAGATAGACAGGAAATAATTTGTATCTCTTCATTCGTATTTGTTCTTGGAAACATAATCGATTAAAAATACGTGACTAAAGCATTTGGCTCTAACAAAAGATATAGCGTTAATAGCTACAAGAAATATTCACTGAAAAATGATTTCGTGTTAAGAGATGTTAATATCAGCATGGCTAAGACAATCTATAATTATAACTTAATTAAAAATTAACTAACGTATACTTCAATTAAAAAAGAATGTTAAATTAATTATATATTTTCAAAAATTACGTTTTAAAGTAACGACTTAGAAAATTTTCGAAGTTTTAGAATTAAAAGGAACATCTGTCAGACTGGTATAATTGAACGGCAACACATAATTAAATGTACATTGAATATATTATTTTTAATAAGCGTTAAGTTTAATACTGCACATGTTGACGATTCCTCGCCACAAGATAAGCAATTTTCTTCCTAGAGAATATAGTCGTTTGCAATGGATAATTCGAGAAAAGTGGCAACTGAATATTAAGGTACAACATATATATAGTAGGCTGAATGAATGGTTGAATAAAAATGCATATTTAGTCGAGATGAATTTAATTAAGATCTCATTTTCAAATATAAATTCTGTGTATTGTCTTTTAAGTTTGGTATAGGCTCTTATTGTTCCGGTTCAAATAGACCTAACTTCCATGCAGGAAGTTATATATGTGATCGAATATCGGCATCTGTGTCCTGTAAATAGGAACTATATATATATA
>NC_068992.1:13330191-13331255 GCF_001194135.2 Octopus bimaculoides
ATATACTGGGAGAGAGAAAGGGAAAAAGATAGACAAAAAGAAAGATAGACAGATAGAGTGATATACATATGCATATTAAATAAAACCATATATATATATATATATATATATATATATATGTACACTTATTCTTCTATTCTTATATTTGCTTCAGTCATTTGGCTGTGGCCATGCTGGAGCACCAACTTAGTCGAACAAATCGACCCTAGGACTTATTCTTTGTAAGCCTATTACCTATTCTATCTCAGTTTTGCCGAAACGCTATGTTACGGGGACGTAATACCACCAGCATCGGTCGTCAAGTGATAGGAGGACAAACACAGACACACAAACGTATAAATACACACACACACACATATGTACATATACGACAGTCTTCTTTCAGTTTCCGTCTACCAAACCCAATCACAAGGTTTAGTCGACCCGAGGCCATAGTAGAAGACACTTACGCAAGGCGCCATGTAGTGGGGCTGAATCCAGAACCATGTGGTTGATAAGCAAGCGTCTTAGGATACAGCCACTCCCGCGCCTATATTCTTTTCTGTCGAAGAGCGTAGGCTCGACACTACAACGGCTTCTCCATTCTTTCCGAGCGTTAAACTAATACACCTGCTTCTTGTTCCTTTTCTTGTCTTCGGTGCAGGAGTGGTTGTAGGGTAAGAAGCTTGTTTCCCATCCAAATGGTTCCAGGATCAGTCCCAGTGCGTGCCACCTTGGACAAGTGTCTTCTTCTATACCCTCGAGCCGTCCAAAAATTTGTCAGTGGATTTGGCGGACGGGAATTGAAAGAAGCCCTTCGCACATATATATGTATATATATATATATATATATGTGTGTGTGTGTGTGTGTGTGTGTTTGTGTGTTTGTGTTTGACAACCGATGTTGGTGTGTTTATGTCCCCGTAACTTAGCGTTTCAGCAAAAGAGACTGATAGAATAAGTACTAAGCTTCCGAAGAGTAAGTCCTGGGGTCGATGTTTTCCCCTAAAGGCGGTGCTCCAGCATGGCCGCAGTTAAATAATTGGAACAAGTAGAAAAGTAAAGAGTAAAAGAGTATATATATA
>NC_068992.1:13331501-13332993 GCF_001194135.2 Octopus bimaculoides
ATATATATAGTTCAAATTTACAGAAGCAAAAGGCGAAAACAAGTGATGGTGTATTAGTTTAACGCTAAGTAAAAATGCAGAAGCATGTGACGTTTCGCGCCTACGTTCTTCGACAGAAAAGAATATATATATATATATATATATATATGTGTGTGTGTGTGTGTGTGTGTGTGTGTGTGTGTGTGTATGTATATTAGTTGAATAAAGTCACAACATGATCTGGTTTTCATGTTGTAACTTTATTTAGCCGAATTATTATTATCTACACAATTACACAAATACGGAAAAAGATATATATTCGTATATACGTATATATACAATTACCTTCATGAAGATCATAACTGTTATTATCGTACTCATATTTTATTAAATTGCATAAACTTCAATAACGTTACTAATTAGTGTGTAATATTTGGTTCTAGGCAAGCTACGTATTCTATGAATTAATCTCGGAGCCATTCATTCTAATAGCATTAATTCTTCAAACGCTCTCCAGAAAATATGCATAATTCCCCTTTGTATTTTATCTTTCTTCCTTTTTTGTTTTTTGTTTTTATAGGGTCACAGGATTCGTCATACAAATATCTACATCCTCTATACCGTTACCTATATCATTTTTTATTTAGTACTTTTCAGAATTTTCCCACTATTCATTGAAAATTACACATATATTGTTTACAGTCTTTCCTCTCGAACTTTCTGCAACGCGGGTAACTACGTTGTATTTCTCTATTCTACAATAGCTTTTGAGGTACTTCTTCACACATGTGCCAAGTATCCAATTATGAGGATAGGCATCGCGAAATTTATTATTCCTTCATATATTTCACACCCATTGAGTGGACACTCCCACCCTTTTCATAATCAATAATTGTGAGTCATTTAATAATTAGTCATATTTTGTTAGATAGAGGGAAACAGCTGAATCGATCACATTTCGATTGTGATATATACTGTGTTTCTACACAGCTTAACTATCTCACTTCGAAATAATTAAATTCCAGTCATTTGTACTCCTACAGAAATTTGATAATTGTTTTATAATCATTTAGTCTTCATCACTGTGCAAACAGTCCTTTCATTATTATACCGGCTTTCAGTATACCTGTTCCACCGCATGTATAAAATTAACAACATTCTCAAACAACCTTTTTTTAGATAATACTTAATTACTGGAAATACATATGGATGTTCCTTCTGAAAAACAATGTGTGGCGTAGATATAATGTGTTTAGAGTTAATATACTAACTAGAGTATCCAACGTTCGATTCTCATTATTTTCTGTCGCGTTAAAGTGTGATAATGCGCGCAGGTTATATGATGTGATAAACACACAATTTATCTTTAAATATTCTAGTTTTGACGCGCGTGATAATAGATTAGGGTTTGCTGGTTTACACATGCACGAAAACATACATGTACACACGCATACAGACATACACACAGACGCTTCCACACATACACACATATACATATATATATATATATATA
>NC_068992.1:13333076-13337804 GCF_001194135.2 Octopus bimaculoides
TATATGGACAGTTATATGATACAAAAAAGGGCAGAAAAAAGGGCGTTTCATTCGGAGCTTTCTATCGTCAGTTGAATTCCAGATCGTCGCTGCAGTTTCAGCAGGTTTCACTCGAGACTGCTCCAATCTGGCCGGCCCCAAGCTAAGACCTATATCATGAGAACCGATACGCTAGCGTCTAGTTCGTAAGTTAAAAAAAGAATGTTTCTAACACAGAAGCTTTTGTAATTCCAGGCCCGTTGATGAATATTCTAGAATACAATCGGAAGGCGAAGCTCAGAGAATTAATCGAGACTCACCTCAGATAAATTCAGAGATATATAGATTATATATAACTTATATACATGTATTCAGTTGGGCGTATTCTCTTTAGTTCTGTATCTCTGCTAAATGAAAGTGACTGCGCAAAGCTTCCTATTTCTTTTATCCGCAAGAATTCAGTTCGAGACACAACTGCATATTTAAACGAAGGGATGACCTGTGAAGTTTAATGTAGTTCGTTAGTTTGTAACGACTATGCAGTAGATAAATGCAAATATTCCTTGTTATTCTTCTCACATACAGAAAAATAATGGATTTGACGCTAACGAGAATCACGGTTGCCATATCTGACAGAAATATTGTTATAGTTGTTCAATATATCCATAATTTCCGTAGCTCTATTCAACCTATGTTCAATATTCGTCGGTGTCCTTTGCTTTGCCAGTAGTTTTTATAATATTTAGCATTTTATTTCAACAGACTTGTCCGTCGTTTTATGAAGAGATTTGGATTTCAGGTGTCATTTTGATATGCTTTTATTTCATAAGGATACGAACCGGTTATATCTTCACTTTATCTAGCTGTTTTATTGTTGGTTTTCATTTTGATGTGATATGTTTGATATTCAATCTTCATACGTTAATGTCATTTAATGCACAGAATCTCCGGCAGTCCTGTATATGTTATTTTTCCATCTAAAATATTTGTTAGATTTACTCATGCATATTATTTTCATATACATGACCCTCCATAACTTATTCATAGTCAGTGTTTCAGAGAATCCAGGTATATGGGAAACATATTACCGGTCTGTATTTTGTGAGAATGTATAGTATTTTTTTCTTTATTTTGTTCGTGAGGTGTGATCATGTTGTTTTTTCCGCTCTAATAACCAGCCGAATGTCACTTGTGTTCTTTTTTAATGCGTTAGCTTTATAATGTCTTCTTATATATTGGATTAACCATTTAACCATAAATTATGACGAACGTATCACTTCTTAGATCATTGCTTTTACGTTGTTTATATGACTAAGCTCCTAACTGTATTTGCTGTGCTAAATTTGCGGTACTGAAATTTACATTTTTCTTTCATTTACATTATCTGTCATTTCCCACACATTATAGATTTGTACATTTTAGTTTCACATGATCTGTGTGTAGGAAGATTTCATAACGTCGGATATTTTTACCAGTCTGATGTTCCTTTTATTGGTGTCTGGTCACATTATTTATTATACGTTTCTTATACTCTCATATCTTTCAAAGCATGTCTTCCATTATTTTATTTCTAAATTTTCATTTTTACTTGGTAGCATTTTCTTTTTTCTATTTTCATATTAGACTTCGCACTTCCGCATAAGCTAATGCAGGAATACAGTTTACTTTCGTTCTTTTCAATATAATATTTTATATTTACTTACATATCACTTTTGTAGGTTTCGTTGTTTTTCTTTTTCTTTTTCTGTTTTTTTTTCTTCTTTTTTTATTCGTGAGAGTAGGTCAGATTATGAGCAACATACTTTTGTTTACCTAACATATCACCTGAGAAAATTATTTTTCATTTATTATTATGATTTGACATTCGCTCTGTAAATATAATATGTCATCATGGATGTCTTTAACATTGGCTTTTATATCGTGATGTGTGTTCTTCAGTTTGGAAGAACTATACCATATTGAAACACATTTTAGAATGTGTCACATCATTGTTTCTGCTAGATTATTTTAAAAACTTGACATTTGATTTTCTCGTTATGTGCTATTCTGATCCTCCTTGATATGAATATATTTAGTTTAGGAAGTGTATTCTATTGTCTTTTACTTGTTTACCGACACTTTTATTCAGTTCAAATTCATATAAACCATCAGATGTCGCGATAATTAAAATGCATTTATTTATATATTTATTTACTTTTTAAGAGAAAAAAAATTATAAGAAGACCGCAATATATCTTACGTTCCCGATTCTAGGGCCCAATTTCAAATCTCAGCGTTATTTAAATGCTAATTCATATATTCAGATACGCGACTATATCTGACTATTGGAATCTTATTCACTGGTTCATATTTAATTCATTGTTTCCATGGCGAAATGTGTATTCTGTATTTATTCTCTCTTTATATCTGTCGTTGCTTTGTTGTCATGGTTTGTTCTTTTTTATACTTAGTCGGCTTTCTTGTATTATTGTCATTGTATTATAAGGGTTTAACCATTGTATGTTTGGTCGTCTCCGCTTCGTTATTTTCTAAAAGTAGTGAGATTGTGTTATTTTCTGTAAACGTTTGGTTCTATTGTTATATTCATTGAGTTGTAAAAGGTTATATCCAATTATTTATATATAGCCAATGTTATATATTATTAAATATTATTAGTAATAGTATTATTATCATTTATTTATTTATGTTCAATATATATTCGTCATTTATGTTAGCGTATTTCCGTTTCTGGGACATTCGTAATAATATTTGAAAAACTGCGTACACTCGTTAATATATCTCAATATACGTGTGATCTTTCTCTTCTTTCCTTTTCCTATATATCTCGCACATTGTTTTCTGTCGGTGCAGAATGTCCCTAAATATCTGTGATTCAATTCTATAACATTCGACGGCAGCGAGCCAGCAGAATCGTTAGTATGCGGACAAAATGCTCAGCGGAATTTGGTCCGTCCTTTGCTTTGTAAGTTCAAATTCCAACGAATTTCTAGATTTTGCCTTTTATACTTTCGATGTCGATACATTAACAGTCAAGCACTGGGTTCAATGTAATCGATTTTGCTATTCTTTCGAAAACTGCTGGCCCTGAACCAAACTTTCAAGCTATTTCTATAACATTTAGATGTAAGCCATTAAGTTGGTGCAGAGGAGTACATGAATCCGTTAGTTTGAGAAACCACGTTGCAGGGAACATAAGACAAACCCCGTGACAGGGCACAAAATTCTACACACAGACCTGTGTATTACAATTGGATGACACATAAACAAAAGTTGTGGCAAAACTTAAGTCCCTTGTAATCAGAAATTCACACCTATAGATCCCTTTAAGGTTCTGTGAAGCAATACTAAGATAACACGATATGATGGCGTTACATTTCTCCAAATATCGATCGACGACCAAACTTTTCTGCGGTAATCTCTGTTACATTTTGTATTCTGAGTTCATATCTCATTACGTTTAGTTTTGAAGTTTATCCCTGTAGAGCCGCTAGAACGCAGAGCGAGTCATGAAGGGAAAATAATTTCATTGACTAACCACTAGGAGGCGAATATGTGGCAAGTAGACTGAAGTATCAATACATTTAAAGATCTGTGTCTATTATATAACTTGTCTGTTATATTATTTGCAATAGTAGTAGTAGTAGTAGTAGTAGTAGTAGTAGTAGTAGTAGTAGTAGTAGTAGTAGTAGTAGTAGTAGCACCAGAAGCAGCAGAGTCAATTGTTACAGCTTAAATTCATGATGAATTATTTGATTTCGTTTGAGATTGACTCGAAAATAACAGCAATAACGATGAAGGTGAATCTTACAAATATGCTTCTGCAACTGTTGATGAAGGGAAGGAAAATGATGATAATGATGGTGATGATGATGATGATGATGATGATGATAATGATGATGATGATGATGATGATGATGATGATGGTGGTGGTGGTGGTGGTGGTGGTGGTTGTGGTGGTGTTGATGATGATGATGACGATTTAGACGATGATGAGGTGTTCATGGTGGCGTATTGGTACGGGTTTCGTTGGTGTCGGTGAGCTGATACTGATGGTGTCGCCTCAGACGATGGTGATGATGATGGTAATGCTGATGATGATGATTATGACGATGATGATGATGGCAGCTTGGTATTGAATGTTTTACGCCATATTTCACTCGCTGCTGCACTTTGTTTCTTTTCACTTACCGCCTCGCTATTGTTATTACAGTTGCTGCTGTTGTTCTCGCTAGTATTATTGTTTTGTTAACGGTGTAGAATTTTGCTTTTAATTAGAAGCTATTCTTGAATAGAAAATTTTATTCAGGTTTCAGACAATTTACCGATAATGGAATATGAAATGAAAATATTTTTCGTTTTTTTTTTTTTATCTCAAGCCAAATTTCTCTTACCGCTAACGCATGAAGCAGATAGTTTTTCATATTTCAGAAAAGACCAAAAAACACTACTTTCAAACAAACATAACTAGCTATTGAAATGAAAAAAGAAAAAATTATACGGGGAGAAAACACCAAGGAGAGAAAAATAATCATGCAAAAAAGCAAATGTGAAAAGGAAATAAAGAATAATTTCATACGTGTATGCATGTATATATATGCACATGTATATATATGTAAACATACACATAGACACAAACACATACAGATGTGTGTGTGTGCGCGTGTATATTGGTCTTTATGTGTCTATGTTTGTATGCAATATGCAATAATTTACATACTAAGTTAATATTTTAAGTTTCGCACGTAGTAT
>NC_068992.1:13338289-13339038 GCF_001194135.2 Octopus bimaculoides
TATATATATATATATATATATATATATATGCATTAGCATACATGTGTACACCATGGCACATACATAAAGTAATTATACAGGCTAAGTATATTTCCTTATACAGAAACAAATGAGGTTTGTACACTGCATGAAGTAATTCAGAATGATAAAATATAGCTAACATATAACAATAATAACACCAACTATATCCTTCATAATTTTGAGACATTTATTCAACATGGCAGAAGGTCGTATAATTACTCGCGAATGCATGTGAGATCAGTATATCAACCTCAATATTTGCTGAGTATATTGGAATTGATGTTATATGAAAACTGTCAGAGGAAACGCATAAGGAAATATATTGGAAATGATTTTGTTATGGATATTTTTAGTATTAGTCTATATAAAGTATCAAATATTTCAGTAATTTATTATTTGTGAATACATCAACGCGGAACAGACACAAAAAATGACTTTTCATTTATTGAGAGAAATCTTACCTAACTTATTCAATTTTCCAGCAGTATATTAAATGCGGAATAGCTTCATCAAAATTTAACATATCACGAACGAAAACAGGATGAGTTTTATTAAATAGGCGTGTGCATTTCATACACACGATTTTGGAAATTCTTTATACTAGATTGTGCCGTTTAATTCCATTTCTCAATCGCGTTAAATAGCTTCTGTCAGTAACACAGTTTTCAAAGCTCAGCACAATTATGCACAAATATGTATATGTGTACACACACACACACACACACACA
>NC_068992.1:13339301-13340744 GCF_001194135.2 Octopus bimaculoides
ATGCATATATATGTACATTTATGGAGTAATTTCTGCACTGACAAAATAAGCTTTAGCTTCTTCAGCACGCATTACCAAGGTAAGAGATTCTCAGCCTATCGCTCTGAAGTATGTGCCGCTACTGATTTGTCTTGTGCCAAAACCACAGCAGCTTAGCAGTGTGAAATAATCTCGATACAGATTTACGAGAAAAATAATTTATTAAAATTAATTTACGAAGGCATCATTAATTCTATTATTATCCAATATAACTATTTTAAGAATGATAATAACAGAATGAATGATACAGGCGACAGCAGACCAAGAAATAGCATTAAGTAGCTGAGAGATTAAAATTAATCAAAGGACATACTAAGTATGTCTACCTGCTTGAAATAACAGTGAAAACTCGTTATTAAATCGCTGAAAATACACTGGGGATAACTACAGAAATCAAACGAATATACATGTGCTGTTGGGCTTGAAAATACTTTGTATATTCTAGTCATTAGAAATAACATCCCTTGTGTAGACCTCGTGTCACTTGCTTATAGATTATCAAGTTGTTAACATATTTTGTAGCTTGATATATTCCCATCAAAATACTTTTTGTTGATGAGAAACAGACGCATGTAATAGTGTAAAATATAATATCACATATCACACTCTGGTTATGTGATACCAACGCTTTATTACACAGACAATATTATAATAAACGGAATTTTGCTGACATTTGTATCACGGCTAGTTTATTTTAAAAAATCTAGACAGTATGGTATTAATTTTACTTTCACATATATAATTTGCTAAAAATAATTATACACTAAAATTATGTACACTAATAAACTGAAACTAACTTAACCAACATCGACAGCAGTTAAGTGAAAATGCTATAAGGTCAATTATTATTTCACAAATTCGCAGACACCGAAGACTGAGTCGGCCATTTTCTGGAACATAAGAGCCACAATGATGCATACGGAATTTTAGAATTTACTCCAAGTTATGTTTACAAAAGTTTAAAATTCATTACAATACCTTAGCTAACTACAATTAAATAAAGAGCTATCATTCTACGATAATGTTTATCGTCGTGACACAGATAAGATTTAAGAATAAAAGTCAAAGCATTTAACCTAAACATTACAATTATCAAAAACAAAAACAAATATTGAATTTCTTTGACGTAAAACTAGATTCAGAAGAGGTAAATAATACATTAGTGAAAAAGCTAACGAGAAACCAGTCAGCAGTATTCAGGCATCTAACCAATCAACAATAATTCATATTTTTTAAAAATCCACGCAAATAAGACCAGCATAATAATTTCATCATCAGAATAAGAAATAGTTTTAATATACAGTGCAAATATAATATAGCATTTACATGGAGTGGATGTAGAGATAATTTCAACTGCTTCGAGTAATTTATAAAGTTAACATAAAATGTAGAAACAACCATCTG
>NC_068992.1:13340754-13342627 GCF_001194135.2 Octopus bimaculoides
TA
Source organism: Octopus bimaculoides (assembly GCF_001194135.2). Lineage (NCBI taxonomy): Eukaryota > Metazoa > Mollusca > Cephalopoda > Octopoda > Octopodidae > Octopus > Octopus bimaculoides. The sequence goes on from NC_068992.1 coordinate 13,340,757, forward strand.
TATATATATATATATATATATATATATGCACGCATGCGTGTGTGTCTTACATATATAATAAGATGTATTCACGCTATATGTCAAGCTAAAAAATCCGATTAGAACTACATCGACGAGAAAAAAAATTATACCCGATATATGTCCCTGCTCTCTGTTTAATCATGTATGACATAATGCATGTGTGTGTCTGCGTATACAGAATCGGTAACAAATATATCCCTTTATGCACACTTATATATGTGTGTGTCTTTATATATATATATAAGTAAGTTGAAAATATATCTATATATGTACGCGCTTATGTATGTGACATTTATATATGCGTGCGTATGTGCGTGTGCTTGTGTGTGTATGCATGTATTCATATATATAATTCATTTTTCTAACCTCTTTGCATGTGTATGCGTATATAGCATTCATAAACATATATTGCATATATACAAAATATAATGCAACATGTTTCAAGTGACATTTACCGCCTTATGTTTATCAATGATTGGTAAAAACGATAAACTCTATATTTTGTAGTGTACGTAAAATATTTCGCATCTGTGAATATTCCAGGTGTCAAACATTTCGAAACAGAATGAATCTGTATTTGGAAATTTAAAGTATAATGTTGCAATTCAACTGCGAACCAAATTCGAAAGCAATATTGAATTTGTCGCGAAGTATTAGAGAGCATATAGATGTTGTAGAGTTATATCCATTAGACATAATGTTTAAAAAATGTTTTAGTGTTTTCTATGGGTGAGTAGATGTAGTATTTTTTCGAGCAACAATCAATACTGTGTACTTTTTGGAAACCAAATTGCTGTTATTTATATCTTTATGCCTGTCTCTAACATGTATTTCTATCATAGTTTTCTATTGAAGTTGCGATCACCGTATATTTTATTATAGTTATATTCATCATTGTTTTTCTTTTTTTTCTTCTAAAAATTTTGTGAGGATATATTCCTGCAAATATAAACGAATTTGACCATGACTGTATTCCTACAAATATAAACGTATTTTACCAAGGGTCTCTGTCATTTTACTGTTGATGTTCTGTTTAGCTTTAATTTAACTCTATCATATTTAGCAGCAACGTGCTTATATACTCGTATAGGTGTAAATAAGACCATACATCCCAGAATGTTTGAAAAACTGCATTGCGCGACCGAATTTTACCTGGTTGATATTTCTAAACGATTTAACTAAGATGGAGTGGAAATTGACTACGATACAACTACAGTTTAGTTTAAGATACTAATCTAAGCATAGTATTCTCAATAATCTCTAAAATACAGTTTCTTATATATATTGTTTAATTATATTTTCTTAATAATTAGCAAGAATATGATAGCTGTATCAGTAATGTGTCTCCCTTAATTCTCTCTAGAATTTGCTGCCAGAATCTTCTGACAATTTCAGCATCAGCTATGATAAATTTTTATTCTCACCGTTCGACAGTCGCTAAAGTAAATTAGAGACATGTTTCAAATCGAAGCACATTAGCTAATATAACAGCTGCTCATACATCAGTAAAAATACTTAGTTGGAAAGTGGTATAAATATTGCAAACGAGATAGCGAATAGCAGACAATATTAAACAAGATAACCATCAAAGCAACTAGCATAGAAATTAATAAAGAACCATAAAACAACAAATACAAATGAGAAGTTATCAGGTATCTAGAGCTACGTTCATGGCAGTGTTACTCATAATATCACACTAGGGATATGTGTGTACATGTGTGTGCATGCCTAGGCGTGTGTGTTTCAGTGTGTGTAGGTGTATACGTATGCATACATAAACGTATATGAAATATATAGGTATATATACATATATTTGTACATATATGCATATATATATATATATATATATA
>NC_068992.1:13342999-13346038 GCF_001194135.2 Octopus bimaculoides
TATATATATATATATATATATATATGTACGAATGCCTGTGCGTGTGTGTATGTATGTGAGTGTGTGTTTGTGTGTTTCGTAAATATATTAGGAATTAGTATATTAATGTCTAACAGGTTTTATTGTCTCTTCTATGCAATTGTGGGAAAAATCCGTCTGATTTACAGGTAATTCGCCAGTATTTCATGATTTGCAAATGTAAAACTTATTCAATACGTCTACCAATGTCCGAAATTACAAATTATCAAATTTACCAAAGCTTAATATACACGGTAATGGTCATTGTAAGAAATTAACTAACTAGATAGCTAACTCACTAACTACAAATACACATACACACATATAAACATGTAAATAAATGTACATATATACGTATACATTTAATATATGTATATATATGCATATACATTTTAGGCTATACATACAAAGACACACACATAGACACACAGACAGGCACACATACACACACTCACACTCACACACGCGGAAATATGTTTGAATGTTTAACTTGGAACATTTGTCACAGAAATCTGTACATCAACAGTCCCTATATCTCTCCTTGTTCAACAAAGGAAGCTAAAAATACCTAAGCTTCGACGTAAAGATATGATACGGCGGTGCAGCAAACAATGTTAGACTGTCCCGAGAATGTTACATCAGACTAAGGAAAATAGTGCAGAGGGAATTCTCCTTTTCCGACAAGACAATAACTTAGTATGCCTCTACCTCATTCATCGCTTCTGAGGATCTTTGCAGTTTAGGAAGTAAATTTCCTTCAACGTTCAGTCAAGTGTCTCCAATTTACTTCCTAAATTGTAACTCACAAGATCCTGATATAAACTGCAAAAATCCCAGAAGATATATATCGATAGGATTATCCTCGGAAGAGATGAAGTAGACAGAGGCTTGAGATACTGGAGACAGGCTTCGAATGTCGTTTAGTATTTCACAAACAGCACCTAAAGAACTACAGGATCGAATGATACATACTTAAAACTAGTCATGAAAATCGAAGGGAAAACCAACTATTCTACATATTGATACTGAGCGAACCAACAATTCTGGCTTCTTGACGCGCTGGCTCCTATACTTAAAATAATACTTTGTATTGGTATGATTCGTAACTGCAACATTACATCACAAGTCAAAAGTTAGGCGTCAGCAAGCCTTGAACAAAAGATAGCTAAAAATACCATCTAAACTAAGCAGACATTGAAATTGAAAATGTCAGTTGTGTAACTTCTCAAGAAAATATAACGAATTTGATCAGTGTCTGCTCCAGAATGTCAATGCATTACCTCCCAATGTCACGTGGTTTTGTCGGTAAATGAAGAAACTCTTCCATTCGAAAGTTATCTTGAGATAACTATTGTGATCCCCACTATTATTGAAGAAATGTCTGAACATCAACAATGAGAATATTGGAGGTACAGTCCCATCAAATCGTCTCCTATTCAACCATAGCATAAATGTATATATCATAGAAAAAGGATGGGGCAGTACATGGGTGAGAGCGTGGTGTGAATAGTTTTTTTCCAGAGTCAAACTAAAACAGAAGAACGGAGAACATATATATACATATTATAAATTTAGATTTATACAGAATATAATTGTCACACTGGATTTCGCTGCTAAATGCTTAAGTGAATCTTGAGAAGCTATAGTGTCCAGCAAAATAATCAACTGGCTAACATGCCAATAAGAAATACGATCTATAAGCGAGATGCAAAATTTATGCAAGACTTCCTTGTAATTCAAAATGTGGCATTGTTTTCGTTGTCTAAATTACACTGATAGAGCTTTTATATCTTTAAGTAACCAACTCCTTCCTTGAAGGAATATTAAAAATAATTTCAAAGTTAAAGAAACATTCATCCATCAATCCATACACACTCTCTCTTTCTCCCTCTCCCTTTATTTCTCTCTCTCCCTCTCTTTCTTTCTCTCTCATATACGTGCATACATACATACATAGATTCACACAGCATCTTGATAAACGGCATAATGTGCCATGGGAATCGAAATCATGACCTTATGATCATCAGTCGAAAAACGTCACACATACATATATACAAACATACATACATACATATTATATATATATATGTATGTATATATATATATATATATATATATATATATATATATATATATATATACATATATATACATATATATATACATACACAAACACACACACACACACACACACACATATATATATATATACATACATACACATACAAATATATGAATGTCTCCATATATGCGTGTGTGTAGGCGTGGAAGTAGCACTTGTCTAATTTATAAAAGATAATTAGTTATTATCATTATAATTATAATTATTGCCATGGACGTAAACATAGTCTAAACCAGCATGATGAACATCGTTATAAGTATGCTAATTCATCATTAGGTTTATCATTGTCACCATTTGTAACAATCTCATTAGAGGTATTATCATCAGCACGCTACAATTATTCATGCTAGACCGATGTTGTTGTCATTGGAAGTAATGATACAAATATCGCAGATGAAAAATTTTTAATTTTTTACGTCTAAAATGTGTGTTCAAATTTTCTCCGAGCGTCCAGTATATTTATTTCACTTTTTTAACTAATCTACACCTCTTCACGGTCATAATATAGATTTTTTTGATTTTTTAATGTGACAGAATGAATAATTTTGTTTTTCTTTTATCGTCGACAGTAGCTCTCTGTCATATTTAATAACGAATGAAAAGCTTATGCTTTACTAAGGTTGTGTGATAAGCAGCTCTGGACGTATTTACGAAATATAGAAACTTCCACTGCATTTCCCGATGGGAATTTTTTATTAATTCATAACGCATGTGGTCTTGTTAGATTGCTTACAATAGATGATATCGCGTTGAAACTTATCATTTTCCTTTTACTTACATGTGTAAAATTACTTGACCAAAATATCATTTGGGAAACACATATACATACATTCAGACATACATGTATATGTGTGTGTGTGTGTGTGTGTGTGTGTGTGTGTGTGTGTGTGTGTGTGTGT
>NC_068992.1:13346364-13350934 GCF_001194135.2 Octopus bimaculoides
ATATATGTATATATTTAAGAACATATGTGTACGTGTGTGTGTGTGTGTGTGTATGTATGTATATGTTTAAATATATATCTATATATAACTAACGAGATGCGCATTATGAACAGCGGATTACAACATTTGATAATCTGGTCTAAACTATGCATGTGTGAGTGTGTGTGTGTGTGTGTGTGTGTGTGTGTATAGATACATCCATATACATATATATCTATCTATCTATATCTATATTTATATATATATATATATATATATAAACATGCATACATACACATATACATATATAGATAGAAAGAGAGAGCGTAGTGTAGATGGAGAGGGAGAGGAAAACAGAGAAACAGAATGGGAAAAAAGCAAGAGTTTGACTCAGGCTCAGTGCGATTGGTTGTTAAACAATATTTTGTAGAAATAAATGGACGACAAATCTGACATAATCTTTCGAATCACTGACCAGGATAGGGAAAGTGGCTCTGGAATAATAGCAGTTGGATGTCTCATAAGACGTTTCATGCCAAAGTTTCAATTTCAATGTCACGCAACACAGATATTTCCGTAACTGGACTACTTGACCGGCCACAGTGTCGCGTGTGGAGTAGAAGTTGGAGGGCAGCTCTTATAATGCATATCATAATACATATAGTGAAGCTAGAAGAGCAGGAATGTCATGATTGGCAATCAAACTATGTCAAGATAAAATTATGGGCGCTGTAGGCAAAGGTGAAGGTCAACATACGAGAAATAATGGGGACGCACAGCAATTCTCAATGCGAAACTATGTGTACATATGAAAACATACGTTTAAAAGCATGTGTTTGTTTTCAAAGATATGCATGTGTAGACAAAAAAGTGTGTAGACAGATGTGCGTTAGTATGCACGAGTTTGAGTGTGTTGCATACACATACGTCGGGCGCACATTCAGACATACGCGCACACACAGAAATGGAAATGTACAGAGAATATATGAATATCTTTTTGCATGTTAGAAAGGTCATCACACAACTAATCCACTAATAATAATGATACGCACTGGTACAGTGTCACTACTTAATTGTTAGACAATCAGTAAAACATGTAGTTAACGAAATTTGCGCATGTTTGTTTTGTGTGTGTATGTGTGTGTATGTATTTATGTATGAATATATACATGCATATATATATATATATATATATATATATATATATATATATATATATATATATATATATATAGATATAAAGAGAGAGAGTGAGATAAGGGAGATAGACAAATAGATATACACTTAACCTTAACCGTTTCACACACACACACACACACACACACATATATACACAGTGGATATGTCATATGACAGAAAAATTTGTATGACAGGTATAATTCACGTTCAAACGTACGGCTTATTTAGACTTTTCGCTGTGTTCAGTATCTGTGTGAAGAACTATTTTTTTTTATTTCACCAAGGTTCGGTGACAAGTTTGTGTTATATACAGTCTTTGAGAATGATTCAGTCCTTATTAAAATGTCGCCAAAACAGTTAAGCGGTAAATTTTACTTTTTTAAATATCTGGCGTGCGTAGCCAGTAGGAATAACTACAGGTGAAACGATTTGTAGAAAAACGGCCGAAAATGTAGATTTTGCGACACAGCAGCACATAGCACACTCTTTTGAAAATAACAAAAAGTAAAATGTTATATATGTATATTAATATATGATGATTGCTTCAGCTTGACAGATGATAACCGATCCATCAACAAACACACACACACTAACATGCCTACACCCAACCACAGCACAATCACTCTTTTGAGATGAGGTGTGGTGTTACATTTCGTTTCCCTTAGTTTTAATGCATAATTTCTTGGCATGTTTAATCCCATCATCTGCATGTGAGTGTGAATATTGTTTCTTAGTGTTGTTCTCACGTATTGTAGACGGAAGTCCTGAGTATTTCATTCAGGCACTATTGTGCAATCTCATATCTTTAAATTATAGGGGGTATTTCTTTTGCTGTGTTTCAGGTGGGATGAGGTAAACAAAAGATATTGCTTCTAGTCCGTTGGTTTATGATAAATGTCAGTTACAATTTGGTTGTTGAATGTTTTGTCATAATATCTACGAAAGTGATCTGTCCTTTGCTATATTCCATTGTAAATTGAATGTTAGGGTTATATATTATTTATTATTGATTTAAATCCCAAAAGTTTATCAATGGTCTCATTGCAAATCATAAAGCAGTCATCCAGATATCTTTTCCAGTTCTCTCGTATATAATGGTGAAATGGATATCCATATATTTCCAGTGATACTTCATATATGGTGAATTCTAAATATCCCATTATTAGGTTTGCAAGAGCAGGGGTTGCTTTCGACCCCATCGCAATTCGACATGTTTGACAACAGTAGGTGTCATCAAATAGGAAGTCATTTTTCTGAAGTATATATTTTAAAGTTTCAATAATAAAAACCTGGTTTATGCGTTCCTGAATTTCTTCGGCCTATTTTCCAGCCGGAATTTTATTTCATAGTCTTGTGGGATATTGATGTAAAGATTAATAACATCGAAGGAAACCAATAATGTATGTTCATTAGTTGTTTTGGTAGGTGCTCAAGCATATCTGGATCGACTCTAATGAAACTTTTGATGTATTTCAGCTCTTCCTTTGTCAGCTGTTTTAATTGTCAGTTCTTTCTGGTTTTGCAGTCCAATTAGATTTTTCCATTCTAAATCGTTGAGGTTTGACTTAACGGTTCGCTTATGGAAAGTATCTTGGAAATTTTGGCTATGGTCGCAGGAGTCATCTAGCATTTTATTCCTCGGTGGAAGATAATTGCTTCTATTTCTAACCAGTGATCCGTCCCAGTAGTTGTAGTCAGTTAGTGCCTCTGTTAGTCGGTGCTTTCTGCAGAATTCCGAAATATTGTCTTTAATTTCCTTCTGGTTAGATCTTCGTAGTGTTGGTGTAAATGTTAATCCTTTAGTTAGTATACTGATTTTTGTTGCAGAGAGTGTTTACTTTGATAAAATTAATACTTTGTGTTCCTCCTGTATGCTTTGTTCCAACGTGCGTCCGTTTCCCTCTACTCGGTCCAAAAATTGTTTAGTAAATCAACTCAGTTTCGTTCGGATTTAATACACCATGTTAGTGACCGTAGATTAAAAGCCGTTGGCGAGGTACAGATTCCCTTTGGAAGTTATAGATTCAGACAGTGAGTAGTTAAGAAAAGTAAGACAAAATAAGAATGAAGAGAATATAGCATGCAATAAAGTAAAACATCAGGTGTGTCAGTACCCAGGTATAGTTACTCCCATTCCCACACTTTCGGTTCTTTATAAATATACACATTCGCACATATGCGAACTTAAGTAGATACCATTAAACTGTCCAGCCATTCTTGTAGCGGGACACCAGAATGGCTGGTTTCGAGAAAAGACACTGCAGTTTTCACTTTTTTCAAAAGGTATGTAAATCTGAAGCCGGACGAAAATTATATGTATGCACAAAAAAAAAAAAACAACGAAATGAAAATTCAGAAATTTGAAACGTTTGCAATAATCGTGGAAGTACTTTGTGGAGTCTCCAGGTTTAAAAGCCAAATCAGTTCTCACTTGACAAATTAACGCCGTACTTGTGTTTAAGATAGCCAAACTTTCATAAACACACATATATATTCATAAGCATACACATATACTCAAGCAGCATACACATACACTCAAGTAACATGCAAATTATACATGGAAGATTATTTCAATAAATTCCAGCTAATTAATGACACCAATGAGGGCCTGTCGTAGCAGCGGTATTTTGGATATACTAGTAATTCGTTTCGGAAATAATACTTTGTATTGAAATAGAGTTTATAGCATTCCCTTTGCAAAAGATCACATGTGCGCGTCGGAATTAATGCAACCACAATTGTGTGTGGGTAGGCAGGTTCATACACACACAAACACACAATGACACACACACACACACATATATATATATGTATGTGTGTGTATGTGAGCGTGCATTTGTATTTATGTAAATCTATCTGTCAATTTGCTTATATATATATATATATATATATATATATATATATACACACATATATGCATATATACATTCTCTCCTCATTGACTATGCATATATACATAAATATAAAAATAGATATATACATACAAGCATATAAATGCACAGGCATATACAGAACTTATTGTATATATAAATTGTAGATGTAATTATGATATAAAACCCTGGGGAGATTCGTGAAGTGTCACAGTTCTCATTTTCCATTCTCTCGACGTAATAAGTTTAATCATCCATCAACAAATACTATCAAAGAAAAAAAGTCACGAAATTCACTTCATTTAAATACAGATATTCTATTCTCTCTCTCTCTTCTATCTTTCTTTCTTTATGTATACGAGTATATATACTTATCGGTTTTTATCTCTATAAATATGTATATATGTGTGTGTATATACGTGTGTATAGATATACGTCTATATACATGCATACACAAATCCTAACATATAGTTTGTATGTGATTACTTCTCTGGCACTATATATACATGTATGTATATATATATATATATATATATATATAT
>NC_068992.1:13350975-13351385 GCF_001194135.2 Octopus bimaculoides
ATATATATCAGTGTTTACGTGTGTTCAGAATTTTACAGTTATGTGCATATCCTCAAAATATTGCGAAGTGACGCTTATCTGATATTAACAAAGCAATGCTTACACAAAACTAGTACTTATGCGCGTGATGATTAACGATAAATTCGTGTATCTTCTGGTAGAATTTGAAATACTACTTCCCCGTGTGGTATTTTAAATGTCAGAATCATATCGAATTCTCTCCTCATTCACTATACGTGTATATATATTTGTAGCTGTGTGTGTGTGTGTGCTTTTGTGTGTGAGAGTATGTGTGTGGTGTATACATATATGTGTGTGTATATATATATATATATATATATATAGAGAGAGAGAGAGAGAGAGAGAGAGAGAGAGAGGGTGAAGAGAGAGGGAGAAAGAGAGATAGATAG
>NC_068992.1:13352530-13353437 GCF_001194135.2 Octopus bimaculoides
ATATACATATATATATATATATATACATATATATACACACACACACACACACACACATATATATATACAGGGGTTCGATAAAATATGGAAACACCTAGCATCGTATAACTATAATTTGGTAATATTTACAAAACCGTCAAAAGCCTGTTTATTTCTATGTTTTTTTTTAATATTTATTATTACTGTTGTTTTATACGTTTTGCTAAGTTTGCCGCCTCTTTTGAGTTATCATCCGAAACAGGTAATTAAAATTATTCAATTGACTTTCGAACAGCGTAACGAAAACAGCCGAAATGTTTGATGTAAAATTACAGCATTTGAGAAAGAAGGAAAAAACCTCTTTGTCGAAAAACTCCAGAAGAAAACCAAAACTTTCATATAGGGTGTATCGGACTCATACGCAAATTGTTATAAAGGATCGCAAAAGTACACAACCCAAAATTACTGCAGAAATGAACCACCACATGGAGAACCCAGTTTCCACAAAAAAAACTGTTCGCCGGTAGCTACACAAAGCCAAATTTCACAGGAAGGTTGAAATAAGGAAACCACTACAATCAAAAAACAAACTTTGCAAAGCGCTTAGAGTGGAGTAAAAAACCTACAGAATTCGTTCCTAGAGCAGTGGAAGAATGTTATTTTCTCTGAGGAGTGATCTTTTCCCTTATTTCCGACCACCGGCCGCGTATACGTGTGGAGACAGCTAGAGGAAGCATTTGATCCTGACTGCCTTTTTCCAACTGTTAAACATGGAAACAGGTGTGTGAAGATCTGAATTGCTATATGTTGGAAATCCGCTACCCAATGGTTTCTATTCATGGCAGAATTAATAGTCAAGATTATTTAATCATTTTATCTGATTTTGATCATTCATCCTATAGTTGCAGAACTGCTTCCACAGTTATAT
>NC_068992.1:13356439-13361434 GCF_001194135.2 Octopus bimaculoides
GCAACAACGGAAATATTAATGATGATGATAATGATGATGATGATGATGACGACGACGACGACGAAGACGACGAAGACGACGACGACGACGACGACGACGACAATGGCGATGATGATGAAAAAGTTTGCATTATTATACCGCATTAATCTAATGAATGATGAGAAAACAAAGAGGCATTCATGAAAATCTCCATAAGCATTAATTCAATGGACACCAGAGTATTCACATTTTCAACTGAGCAGATGTACTGTGAGTTCGAAACACAACAGTATCCCGAGGTCCCTTTACAGCAGTGAATTATATGTGTTCTGAACGCACATCGCTTCTAAGAGATCAGATTCTCTCCGATAGCGAATGATATCATCGTTTAGATATTTCACGTTCGACATTGCCTGTGCATATTACGAATAAATAGATAGCTTATTGTCTGAGCTTTAGCGATCCGGCATGCAGTCTCTGAAATGTTACCCGTGTGGTAGATTCCTGTAATCAACAGCACGTATACTTGTGACATTCATCTGTCTAGGGTAACCTCACCTAAACAGATGAACTGAGATCGAAGCACTGAGTTATCCTGAAGCTCCCTCCCACAAATGAATCCTGTATTTTATAGCATTTACCGCATTTAAAGAAAGTGTAGTTCTCTGATAGACAATAATAAGAGTGGTCGCATATTCGCGTTCGAATTTCCCAGAAAGTATTAAGAATGAATAGACACGTTACGGTGGTAATATAATTTCATACGCAAATTATTCAACGGGATCCATTAGGGTTTATAACTGCTATTCATTTAATGAACACTAAATTAATAAAAAAATTCTACCTCAAAAAATATTGATGAAAGAAATATGAGAGATGAAAAATGGTGATTCAGAAATTGCATTCGACTCACCGTTTTACAAACAACTTTACGGCCACTAATATTAGTAAAATCAACATAAGGCTTTGACATAAAACCGTAATTGTTTGAAGTATGAGGAAATAGGCATTAATTTGATGTCAACGGATGAAATTTGACTGCCTAAGTAATTCGTGAACAGAGAAATAGAAAATAAAATGAAGCACTTGTAAAATTATATATTACAAAAACATACAGAAAGTTGTAAAATACAGTAAATTTGAGAAGCACGAGAGTTGTGAACTTTTCTTTCCTTTCGTTACCATAATTATCGGGATATCACTTGTTCAGTTATTTTCTCTTTCACATTTGTTTTTTTTTGTTTTTTTTTTTGTTTTTTCTTTTGTTTTTTTTTTTGCAGTAGTTAACGTTACCCATTTGTTAAAAATAAGTGAAATGTTCTATCTTCTTCTGAAGAAGTGAGACTAATTATAATATTGCAATTTTTACTCATCGTTATATAGTTGACTGCTGGGAAAGTTTTAAATCAGAAAATGCGAGTTGTAAATTATTATAACATGCTGCTCTAAGGCGGTGAGACGGCAGAATCGTTAACAGGGCGGACAAAAGGTTTGACGGTGTTTGTCCGACTCTTTATTCCGAGTTCAAACGCCACCGATGTAATCGACTTACCCTTCCCTAGAAATTGCAGGCGTTGTACCAACCTTTGAAATAAATATTACAAACCGATTTATCATTCGTAAAATCAAATCTGATCAAAAACAAAATTTTAATTCACTGAGTTATCCTGAAGCTCCCTCCCACAAATGAATCCTGTATTTTAAAGCATTTACCGCATTTAAAGAAAGTGTAGTTCTCTGATAGACAATAATAAGAGTGGTAGCTTAAGAAATTGAACAACTCAAAGACTGTTAAGCATAATGAAAAGGAAGACAAGAAGAAATGAAAGAAGAAACTTATGTTGATGATGATGTGGTAGAAGGTGAAGACGAAGAAGATTAGAGACAAATTTTTACTGCTACTCACACGATAAATATTTGGATCCTTTTGCATCCTATGTCTACGCTATTAATTCAAAATTCCAATGGGGACCAACCTTCTTGAGATCAAGGTCGATAAATAAGTGAAATCGAAGAACAACGGCTGATTTCTCCATCGTCTTTCACTCTCATAACTTTATACATGAATCTTTCAACAAAATAACCTTCAAAGTTGACTCTATTCAAATTATAAACCAACGTTTTGAGATCACCGCTAGTAAGCAACGCTTTACACTAATCATACAGTAATTCTTAAACTTTGATCAAAGGACCTGGATTTGATCAAATTTTATGAATTAGTGTAAGAAATGATAAATGGAATGTGTGAGCAATAAACGTTATCTAGTTATGTATAGTATTTTATTATTGCCTCAGAAGCGAAAAATTGCAAAAGAAAAAACAAAGACAGATTTAGGCAATCGAATGCGAATGCCTAAAGAAAATCGCCAGTAACGCTGTACCCCTTTCACGCATTAGCACTTATCAAGATAAATGTAGATTGAGGAAGATGATTATGATTATAAGAATAATGTTGGTATCATATTGTCATCAATTGATAACAATTGATAAAGACAATACGGAAGATGATGAAAATTAAGAAATTCATTATATTGTCAGCAGTGGCTTCACATAATTCTTAGTTTCACCTAAATTGTTTTGAATCATATATTTCGTGTTACCCCTAAAATTCTGAGTAAAATTCACGCTGAAGATAACGTGGCTTGTAATCCCTCTGAAGTGAAAACCAAGTGTTTTCATCGATGGCATCGCCTAACCTTTTACTCCACAAAACTCCTGCATTGTGCTGTAATTTGAAATAATTTCAAACTGCTATTATGATTCAGATCTTCATTCTCTGGCTCATGAGGACGATAATGATGATGATGATGAGCTTGGGAATAACGTTGAAGAGGCGCATGTTGTTTATATTCCTTACGTTTTTAACGATAATGACATCGTTTCATTACGATATAATGATAGAGTTCATGTTAATTATAATAGGAAGATGTGAAGATGGTGATGATGAGAACGAGGAGGAGGGGGGAGACGAGAGGGGGGAAGAATCGCATGAGGATGAGGAGGGGAAATATAATCATCGTCGCCACGATCATCACCATCGTCATCATCATAAACATGCAGCTTGTGGTTATTAACGTGGAATTATTATGGGGAAAATATTCGTGATGTATGCAAATAGAAAACGAAAATTTAAAGAAGACTGAAAGAAAAAAATATTAAATAAGAAAACAGAATGAAAATATGTTGAAGTATAAAGAATAAGGGAATAATAAATGTGAATTTGTTAACATAAAACACACACACACACGGACACATGTGTGTGTGCGTGTGTGAGTGTGTGTTTGCGTGAGCGTATGTACTGAATGAAACCAATACATGATATGCATATATATGTATGTAAATATACATACATATCATTTAATATATGCATGTATACGTGAATATATACATAATTTCTGCATGTATATATGTAGGTCTGTAAGTATGTATACTATAATGTATGTGTGAATGCGTGTTTGTCAATGTGTGTGTTTAAAAGGGGGATGTTATGCCTGTGTGTGGCAAAAAAACAATTATGTGCATATTAGCATTGTCTGGTTTCCATCAAAACGTGTCTGCAAGTTTTTGAAATACACACAAGCACACACACACACACACACACACACACACACACACACACACACACACACACACACACACACACACACACACACACACACACACTCACACGCTAACACTTGATGGAAAGCAGACAATGCAAACATTCCAGACACTTTACCATGAATTTCTAAGTGCTTTTGTTTATGCAAGTAGTCATTACATAGCGTGAATGAATTACATGTTACTCTGTGTTAAATTTGTTTGATGATATTGGGGGATATTGAATATTCGACAGAAACCTGTTGGTATTTAATGTAATTTGCCTTTAAAATACCGATAAAAACATATAATAATCGATCTCTTTTACATTACAGGATAGGAGTCATAATTTCAGTATTATAATTTGTCTGTCTGGTTTCAAGATCCTCTAGATTCGAACCAAAATTTCTTCCTTCCAAGACCATGAAAATACTGGAGTCAAGTAATACATTTATGTATCGACTTCGGATTCTCCTGCAACTCTTCTGGACTGTCTCCTTGTTTATGTTGTGAATGTTGCCATAATCTTTGTCTTCAGTTCCTCTTTGGTGTTACAAGGAGATTTTTCGTCTCAGGCGAAATTGCGTCCCCACATGATAATCAACGAGCTGCAGTCTAAGGATTTAGGTGGCCAGATGCTAGAGGTGATGTGGTCGCAAAAGTTGTCTGACAGCAATGACCGGGCTTTTCAGCTTGTGTGGCGTGGAACAGAGTCCTTTTTGCCAGACATAGGGTCTTCGAACAACCACCCACTTCACCTACTGCAGCACTACATCCTCTAGTCACTTATGTAGGCCTCCATGTTGAGTCTGAGGGCGTGTAGGGAATGTAATGGAGGTATAACGTCGCATCACTAGTGATCACGCCATACACCATGATGTTGACTTGATGTCTGATATTTACCATTCTCGGCCCATGTTCTCGGATTGACACTCAACCACTGAGATATTCGTGTTAGAGATTCCGGAGCGAATGCGAAGTATCACATGTCTTTTCCAAATTTGTGGCAGAGTGAATTGCGTCATGGTACTGTTTTCTCATAACCGGTACTCAATTGATCCTACTATACTGTGTATTATATTAGATATCCTCCAGAGAAATAAAAGGAAGAAAGACATTCGCATTTATTTCTAAGTATCAGAAATAATTTCATGATCTCCGCACATAGAAATATCGAACAGAACTACTGTATATGTGAGTGTCTGTGCGTGTGAGAGTGGGGAATAGACAGAGACAGAGTGAAAGACAAAGGCAGAGAGAGACAGAGAAAGAAGGAACATGTCTCTGTGTGTGCGCTCGTGTGTATGTATGTGAATATATATTATACATGTATATATATCTATGCATGCATATATGTATATATGTATACATGCATACATATATATGTTATATGTACATATATATACATATATATATATATATATATATATATATATA
>NC_068992.1:13362086-13363066 GCF_001194135.2 Octopus bimaculoides
TATATATATATATATATATGCTTCTACACATTTGGAGTCGACTTTGCTCAACTCTTTGAACTGAGACGCAGGACTGGTGCCAGTTCTTTCGTTGCTGTGTTCTAAGACTTTGCTTTCCCAGAAAGAAGCGTGAATGTTTCATATCTTCAGATTGTCGTTCATTTTGTTTTTGAAGCGCAAGTTTGGCCTTCTAACTGTTCTTAATTTTCGTAATCGGCCAAACAGTTGTCATAGCTTGTGTTAAGGCGAGAAGCAAAGAAGACCACTCAATTAAAGAAATGATCCACAAGCACAACGAGGCAGCGCTGGTAGGTAGGAGTGCCGGGTGAATGTGTTGGCGCTCTTTAGACAATAGTCCACTTGATGCTGGGTGTCTTGTCTCAGAGGTCAGGGAATCTGCAAAGAAAACAAGATAGGGAAGTAGTGTTCTCCCTTCCCTGGATCTGAACGAGTGTATATGTTAGGTGTATCTTCCTTTCAAGTCATTAGCTGTCATACCCTTATAATGCCTAGTAATGTCACCGGATGATGTAAGACTAGCTAGTCTTACATCATCCGACACATACGCAAGGCCACGCGTAAGCTATCATGTACACTCAAGCACACAACAAGGTCTCACACAAACACCACCACCATAAGTGACTTTGAGAAAAGTCATTAACACGATTGCAGAAACCAAATAAAAAAACCCAACTTTAAGCAGTGCGTCTGTTAATGTTACTCTTTTACTCTTTTACTTGTTTCAGTCGTTTGAATGTGGCCGTACGGGGGCACCGCTTTTAGTCGACCAAATCCAACCCTGAACTTATTCTTTGTAATACTAGTACCTAATCTATCCGTCTCTTTTGCCGAACCGTTAAGTTACGGGGACGTAACCACACCAGCATCGGTTGTCAAGCGATTTTGGTGGACATACAGAAACACAAACACACACACACAGAATATATAAATATATATATATATATATATATATATATATA
>NC_068992.1:13367228-13368112 GCF_001194135.2 Octopus bimaculoides
AGCTTGATTGTTACAGTTAGACAGAACCTCCTATGTGGACAATTCTCATTCAGAGTTGACATTGTATTAACCGTGGGCAACATTCTTTCCTTGGTAAGTGTATTCATGCATCACATTTAAGACGCTTCCAGCGACGCATTGTTTCCGACATTCGTATTTTAACACCAACTACGTTATTATTAGATGCTTGTATATACGTCAGTTTTATAACCTTTACAGTTCTTACTTTTGCAAAAATACTTGCTTATGATTCATGTTGTCTTGAATCAGATACTTTTTGTCCTGCATGTGTGAACGAGTTGTTAGTAGCCTTCTTGCTTGTGTGTATGTAAGTTTGTACAGTTTTCCTTTGCTTTGGTTTAATATTATTGTCCGCTATTTCATATGTCACTGTGGCTTTAGTGTTGTTTATATAGATATATACAATATTCGCCCAGGTAGTTTACAACCAGTAAATTTATCAGCAATCCATTAAAAAACATAAACATGCCGGAGGAGTTATCCTGAAGGAACATGCGACAAAGCTACTGGTTGTGAATGGAAAATGATTAACAACCTTCTCATTAGAAGACATATAGGTAAAGGATGCGAGGGACAGTTATAAAGAAGATAGATTTCACATGCTATGAAAATGTGATAGCTGGATAGAATAAAATATACAGAGATGGCTATCAAAATAGATACAAAGTTATATAGATTTCAAACGATCGAAATATCACTATATAGAATAAAGAAGAGATAAAATACAAATATGCAAATAGTTTAAGATAATGTTAGACATATGTAATAAAATATTAATAATTGCAACGATCATAATGAAAATAACATGAATTTACCTGTCCTGATTTTCCGGTTATATATATGGTTATTATACACCAGTGATT
>NC_068992.1:13369118-13369737 GCF_001194135.2 Octopus bimaculoides
TATATATATATATATATACGCACACACCACACACATGTGGTGTGTGCTAACTCGTACGCCATGATATAATGCAGGCCAACACTTCACATCATCACTTGTCTTCTTCGTTCATTTATGTGTACAGAATGACATTATTGATAATATGGTTCATAGTTTATCATACGTGATTTTGTTCTTTAAGAATGTAACCAAACACAAGTATACTCTTGTATATAACAGCAGTCAAAAGGCATATATATACCTATGCATACGTACGCATGTATATGTTTATATATACATATACATATGTATGTATATGTTTATATATACATATACATATGTATGTATATGTATATAAATATACATATATATACACAAACACATAATCACACGTATGCACACATATACACAGAGACACAGAGAGTAAGACATACATATATATATATATATATTTATATAATCATATGCATGCATTTGTATCTATTCTCGATTTTATGCATACATATATGTATACACGCACTCACATACTCAAAATATATATATATATATATATATATATATACACGTATATAAATATACATATATATATATATATATATATATATATACTTATTCTTGTATGCACAAATATATAGGTAAT
>NC_068992.1:13369747-13374211 GCF_001194135.2 Octopus bimaculoides
TATATATATAGACATACACACACACTTATATACAAGCAAGAAAAAATCAAATATTTAATAAATAGTAAAATCAATTTAAAAAGAAAAATATAAACACCATTAAGAACCACTTGCTTGAATAACGGAATGTCCTATATCTACATCTAACACAATTCTGACATAATACAGGATATCATTTTTAACTTTAAAATGCAAATGAGATATAATTATATGAACATACATAAAACGTATTCGCTGAACATCAACATCATACATACATAAATTTCGGCAAGTTTAAAATAAATTAAACTTATACAAGCAATCTGAATCAGAAATAAAAATAAGCAGTAGAATATGCAAATAGAAAGTTAGATTGATGTGTAGTATATGTATATATTAAGAGTGGAGATTGTTTTAAAACAGCGTTCGATAATTTCATTTTTGATTCTGGTGTTGGCAAATGGATTTTATAATGCGAAATATTATTCCTGTATGAGAATGAGTGATCGTTTGCAGTTGCAAACATATTGAAAACAACGCTAAGTTAAATCATATATCTCTAAATAATAAGTAACATCACACCCCTCTCGCATACACAAAGTGTATGCCTATATATAAATATATAATTATAATATATAGACATATATAGATAAATATATATAGAGAGAGAGAGATACATGCATACATGCATACATACAGATGCACATGCATGCATTCATACATATATAACGTAACGGAATAGGGATTTGAGATTCGAGCAGGTATCTTATTAGTACTCTGATATACAATAGAGATCAGGATAACCGCATCGAAATATAGAGAACATCATCATTCTTTAAGATACGCGATATCCATCGCTTCATGACCTTCATTGGATGTTATACAGTATACGGAATATATAATACAGAAGTTATAAGTACATATATGAAATATACATGACACTGTATATATATATATATACCTGACACTGCATATATATATAGAAAGTGAAGTGTTTAGTTAACATGTGAGATCTGAACGAAAACTTACAATGGGTAAGTGCTATAGTTGGTCGACCAGTAGGTTCCAAGATCACATCTAGGTTTGGATCCAGGAATCCGTGTTAGGGTTTCGTTATAGCATGTATATATTATACTAGATGAAACATCACAAGCACGTCATTTAACATAATTTTATTAGGGTAAGGTGAATTAGGGGTCTTTCAGCCTTTTCTAGGATAATCCAGGTGGTGTCTTAGTATGTCCGTGCACTTGTTATTCCGTTATCAGTGAGATGGTATGAATATCTTAGACGGGAAAAAATTACAGTTTACAAAGAATAAAATGTGAGAATAAAGTAGTAAAAAAGAAGAGTAAAGAGCAATATTAGAGGAATATAGGCAGGAGAATAATGTTCACGACACCTGCCCATGTTTTTTTTAAATACGTTCACTCTTTACTCTTCTATTATACTTTATTCTATTTTATTCCTTATAAATTCTGAATTTTATTCAGACGCTAAATTTTCCCCGTCTAAAATATTCATTCTTTGTCTATGATGACGGAATACCCAAAGCACGGACATGGTAACCAACTGCTTGGGTTTTCCCAGAAACGGCTGTAAGATTTCAAATTCACTTTATCCTAATAAAATTATTTTAGTTGACATGAGTTACTCCTTCTGCTTTGGTTTTTATGTTTCCTTTAATATAATACAATAACTATAAACTGTATGCATATATGTATGTATGTATGTATGTATGCATGCATGTATGTGTGTATTTATATATATATAGATATATATATATATATATATATATATATATATATATATATATATATATATATATATATGCAGAGAGAGGGAGGGATGGAGGGAGAATAAGAGAGAGAGAAACATGGGTATATGCAATAAGGAAAATTATACGCTGAAATAGTTTGAGGAATTCATAAAACTTTAATATAGAATGTATAATGGAAAATGCAATTATACTTGTGTATGTGTGTCTGTCTGATTGCGTACGTAGAATCTTGTGTTGATCGGTGCGATAAGAGAACTCGAGTGAACTTGACCAAATATAATTTAGATACTACGATATTTGACTTAATCTCTTTAACATACCCGACAAGTATAAAATAGTTGATGTTTTGATCCATGTTGATACGATCTATAGTATATAAGCTTAGTCAATGAAACTCGAGCATATGTGTTTGCGCGATAACACACACATATACACACACAAACACACATATACACATACACACAAACACACGCAGACACAAACACATACACACACATATACAAACACTCACACACACACGAACATATATATTGGAAAATGTGATGGAAAGAAATAAACGATTATCTTATGGACTTCACTAGCTTACAGTTGTTTCCGCTGTAGGATACAATGAGTTCAGCTTTTCAAGATAGAGTAATCTCCGTTGGCGAATAATATGAGGAACCATTGATTCAGGAATGTATAATGCTATTGCATTATACATACATGTATAATGTATAATGCTATTGCATTATACATACATACATACATACATACAATCATACATACATACATACATACCTGCATACATATATATGTACGTGTGGGATGGAACGATATGTGTATGTGTGTGTGTTAAAGTACCAATATTGATTGCATAAGAAATTTATTACAAATATTTTATTTTATATTGTTTCAAGATGTTTTTTTTTCAAATTATAGTATTCTTTCTTTCTAGTATATTGATTTTGTTATCTTTAACTTATATATTTGTATTTATTCGAAGCTCTGTCGTATCACAGCACCATGGCATTCTTGAATTAAAATACACTTCTCATCGAAATTACCGGAAATCTGACCAACATTTTCTCAAATTGTATGAATGCAACCGCACCTTAAAATGTGTCAACATGCTGAGTAGATAATGCACAACTTCTTTTAGATTTTAATCTGTACTTCAGAATGTTTCCTTTTCTTCACAGAAATTCATTGCTTTTTTTTCGATACCATGTTTCACAGTAACTGTTTTGCTATTAGATAAGGAACTATAATTGACGGTAGTATTCTATCAATATTCAGTTTCGTGAGCAGGATGTATTCAGTTGATATATTAACTTCTGTATTTTAATTTGACATCTTATGTTGAACATTTCAAAGAAAGGAACAATAAAAAAGATTATTATAATGTACACAAATTAAGGAAATAACTTCTAACTGTGAAAATTATTTACTTAAGTATGCAGTTATTTTATCCGTACTCGTTTTTTTTTTATTGATGAATAATTAATAACAACGCAAAAAATAAAATTTACACGTACAGCTATTCCACTTAAAAGTGTTTTATTTTCATTGCACTCAGTTTTAATTTACGTACATGAATTTATGTCACTGCAAAAGTAATACGCTTTTCCCATTTTGTATCATGTTCAGTTTCCTCTGAAACACATGTATCTTTGTATTTAATCTGGTGAAAAGGATTGCCTTCTCAAATTACTGTTGCACGCAGCAATGACTGTAGCAGCGCTAATCGAATTTCTGACGACTTAATCAAGTTGTTGATGTTGTATTGTCAGCATGTTTTAAAGCTGCAATGAAATCAATCCTTTTAAATTCTGAGAGACATTAATGAGATGTTTCGCGGTATCGTATGATATTTGCTGTAGAACAACGATAAATATGATGAGTTCTTTTTCTTATTTGATATCACGCAATCCTATATCATATTTGAAGTTCTGGTCGCATACAATTCGACAATTTATCCCCCATTTGTGAAACATCAGCCAATAAAAAAATAACTCTTACGTACCAGTTGTTTAAACTCAATGGTGTTTTCTAAAATATGCATGATGATTTCTAAATGACTTAGTAAATGTAATATCACTCAGTATTAGTGAATCCCTTAACCTATTATGTTAGAAATGAATGAAGCAGTACCTGAACTCACAAATATAGGATCCAACAGCGGAATATCATTAGTTGACATACAAGCAATCCATTTATCTCACTACATTAACATAATCAAAATCATTTATTAACATAATCAAAACCACTATCTCTTGAATGTTACTGTCTTGCTTTTAGTTTTTTTCTTAGCATTCATAAGTGTTCAACATGAAAAAAAAAATTGAAATATAATTAAAGTTGCCAAAGCAATATGGATACTTCATTGAAATGAAAATTTATGTCTCCCCTGGTTCTATTGAGAATAGAATATTACCTCTTGTAATTAAAGATTCATTACTATTGTCAACAATTCCATTTTGACCGCGTCAAAAATTGCAATGAATACGTTTAAATTAGTTTTAATTATTTATTTATTACAAAGTTAAATATTTCGAACGCTGACTTTCTGAAAAAAATACATTGTATATAGTTTTCAAAATTAGGTCAACATAACTGTTACATTTTTATTCCTAATAAAACATATTAAGAATCCGTATGTGTGTATTCTTGTATATATATACATATACATAACCAAATGTATACAAAGACTATTATGAATACAT
>NC_068992.1:13374467-13375413 GCF_001194135.2 Octopus bimaculoides
ATATATGTATGTATATGATTTGTTGGTATGTATATATATATATATATATATATATATATATTGAAGGGATGAGTGAGGTGGTATTTTAGAAAAAAAAATGAAATCTGAATCGCAAGATATTGGGAGTGAAAGCAGTTAGAAGATCGGAGTGAAATGTCATTTTAGATAGGATAAAAGTGCAAACTTCCACAGAGAATCGAATTCTATAGCTCTCAAATTCCGGCTGTGACCTCTGTACCATTGCGCTAAATGTTTGCTGACGTGAGATCCTATATTGTATAACTCAACTTATATTGTATAACTCAACACGCACACACGTACGCACTCACACACACATGCACACACACACACGTATATATGTAAGTACCTCCTATGTTTATATAATTTTTTCTATAGTGTAGCTTCTTATTTATGTATAAATTTGCATATATGTAATCCGATACAATATACAATTAACCATATACATATTTTTTATCTAACATTCTTTTAACATTACTTTTTTCCCAATTAAATTACTTGGCTCTCCTATTATACGTTTTCAAACACATGAATCAGAAAGTTCTTTATACTATTGTATAAAGTACGAATAATATCTACGCTGAAATGTACTTTCATATCTAGAGTGCCACGAAATGAATTGTAATTCAACTTCCTAATTTTTGCAAGCCGGGTTGACGCTAACAGAACAAAAAAACAAGATTCATGACCCCTCAAGACATATTCAACGACGCATCTGTAACGATCTGATCTTTTTAATATTTAACTCTTTTTTGTATTACTAGTATATATTTGTGTAGCACACAGTCTTTGCATGTGTATGTATTCTTCTAATACTCCCTTATGTTTTGGAATAAATAGACATAATAGAATGTGTGTCGGCTGATGTGTATCATTTTTGTATCCCCTCCATTTTCTTTGTGCTCTATATATATATATATATATATAT
>NC_068992.1:13375579-13376702 GCF_001194135.2 Octopus bimaculoides
TAAATATATATATATGTATTTGCGTACATATTTATGCACTGAAACAAATTGCGTTCACTGAATATAAAATCTCGCAAATTTCAAATGCATATCTATTTTGCTTTTCATAATAAAACTAATTTAGTTTACAACGGATTCGAATGCTTGATTTTTCTTCTCGGCTATATTATACTTTATTTATTTGTTATTATATATATTGTTGTTGCTATTGATATTATTATTGTTGTTGTTGTTGTTGTTGTTATTGTTGTTGCTATTGCCTTCATCATCATCTATTATTATTATTATTATTATTATTATTATTATTATCATTATTATTATTATCATTATTATTATTATTATCATTATTATCATTGTTATTATTATTGTTGTTGTTGTTGTTATAAATATTATTATTAATAATAATAACAATATTATTATTATAGCGATAGTCATCATCAAATATTTTTTTGTCAAATATAACATTGCGGTCTGAATATAATAGATGCGATTTGTTCTTTTTATACTTTCCATAACGCAGAGTTTACTAAGTGGAGAGTGTTCTGATGACTTTGGCAAAGTGCATGGAATGACAGTTTATAAAATTTCTGAATAAACTAATTGTTATAGCTGTGATTTATAATATCCATTCAGGCGTTCATTTATGTTTACTGAAAGAAAATATAAATCAACGATGTATTATATTTTGATTTGTGTTTTTCTGAGCATTTCTTTCAAATTGCCTTTTCTCATTTTTTCTATCGTAAATAGCTTTCATTATTTGTTTTCTGATTCTTTATTCCTTTATTGTCCTAACTTTCATTTCCTTTCAAGTACAAGCAATTTTTTCACACACGAAATTTATATTTTTGTTTCAATTTCTCCCTCAAAATTGGTATCTTTCCTTCCCACCTCAGTCTATATTTTTTGCACTTTTAAGTGCAGATTAAAACCTGTATATATGATAAAAAAATATCCAGACATTATATTAATGCACGTGAATCACAGATTAATTTCAAAAATATATTCATGTATATTTATTACTAAAATGATACGAATCTGTTTCTCTCCCTCGTCTTACCTATCGTCCTTTTACAGTGCACTATAAGTATTTGTGTGTTCTATATATATGTTTATATATATA
>NC_068992.1:13376928-13377782 GCF_001194135.2 Octopus bimaculoides
ATATATATATACATGTATTCGTTCAGTCGGTTTTCAAACTGTTGTTGCTTTGGTGGCATCGTCGGGGCTCTTGTGGAGGGTATGTTTCACAAAACATAGTTAGGGTTACCGCACGACTAAAAGTATAGACGTCTATAAAAAGCATTTATTAACTTGAGCGGTTTCATGTAAGTAAACAGATTTTCATAATTAAAGTATGAGGCTGTGTGTATCTTCTGCGGTGTCAAAAATTAGGTTACATAAATATAATCAAACTAAGTGATAGAGACTTTGAGATGGATATGAGTTTACTATCTTCTGACTCATGATAGAAGATGCTGAAATTGTGAAATTTTTCGTATCCTTGTCAATGAAACTATCACTTAGGTCAAATACATTTATGTGCACTACATTTTCACACCACAGATGATAAACAAAGCCTCATACTTTACTTTTGAAAATCGTTTTAAAGAAAAGAAAGCGGTTAAGTTAATAAACACTTTTTAAAGACTCCTTCAATTTCAGGTTCTGTTCCTTCTATTTTCAGTCGTACGTTAACCCCAACTTTATTGTTTTATATATATTATATACATGTGTGTGTGTGTGCATGTGTGTCTAGACACACGTACACACACACATTCACATGCATATATATACGTGTGTGCATGTGGAAGTGTGCATTATATATATGTATATACATATATATATATATATATATATATATATGTATGTATATATATACATACATATATATATATACACACAGATATGTATATATGCATACATATACATACATATATATATATACATGTATATACATACATACATATACATATACATACATACATATATATACATACATATATATATATACA
>NC_068992.1:13377850-13383784 GCF_001194135.2 Octopus bimaculoides
ATATATATATATATAAAAATAATCATAATGATACTACTGGAGAAGTACCACCATGCTAGAAATAGATGTGAAAACTGACTCTAAAATCACATCATGTACTGGCGTATTTCATGTGATTTAAAGTCAAATTGGATATCAATCTCTGGCAGCTGATACATTTGCAGTACCCTTCTTATAATCATATCTAAATAATTATATATCTGTATTAATTATTACCTATAAGGCTCTTGTGTCATGTTGGCCACTTGATAAGATCGTTATTTTCAATAATGCTATATTTCACATTACTGTGTCCCGAAAGAGATATTCAAACCAATTGCTAACTAGATTTCTGTATTAATGCCGCTGCATGCTTAGAGATGTATATTCCAATGCAACCATCATTTAAGATTCTTGAACGAATCCGCGAGTAACGTGGGGCTGTCACTGATATTTTTTTTTATATATTTCAAATTCCGATATTTGGTCGGTGAAGATAGTTCGCAGGAAATGCTCTTAGCGTTATCAAAATTTGTTCAATATCAAAGCCCTCTCCCTTTTTTACGATGTTTTCACACACACACACACACATATACACACACACACACACACACACACACACAAACACACATACACGCACACATACACACACACACATATATGTATGCATATATATGTAATCGAACAGAAACGTATTAAAATATTTAATTTTCACTTCCACTACCTCAAGCCATTTCCGGCTGCTGATTTGTAAACTATCATGTCAGACATTCATCACACGATACTTTAACGGGTGCAAGCGCACTTTTATTCCCACATACGTTGATCCATAACACATATATATATATATATATATATATATATATATATATCTGTAAATATATGATAGTTAGTGGACGTTTGTTCTTTATTGCGTGAACAATGTTTGTGTCAGTGATTCTCTAAATAGTGTCATATACTATAACTGCTCATAAAGATACCTTGCACGTTGTTATCTTACATTTTACGTATCTAGGTCTCCATATAATATCAATTCTTTCATGTTCTAAAATTTGCATCTCTGAGAAAGAAGTTTTATTTATAAATATTTTCAGTCATTTATAATTTTCCTTCTTTATATTCTACATAAAAAACTGCTTTCATTAAACAAACAACTTTGATTCTATACTTTGATCTCGTGTCTTAGGCTGTTTAATGTTAGTTCCAGTAGAATTTCCGTCCTACGAGCTTTCGAATACATACATACATACATACATACATACATACATACATACATACATACACACATACATATATACATGTGTGTGAGTGTGTGTGTGTGTGTGTGTGTGTGTGTGTGTGTGTGGGTGTGTGTGTGTGTGTGTGTGTGTGTAATTTTTTCATCTTCAAAGAAATAAATCTTAGATGTTTCGCGTAATAAAGTTTACGCATATTACACATTTCAAAAGAAATCTTATAATCTCCTCTTTGTTTATAATGGTATGGGAAAATTATAACTACATAATATTTATTAATATCTGCACACAAAACCTACTTCTGCAAAGGGCCTATGTAAACTAATTTAAATTAATTTGTTTGTAACAGTCAAACATCTAATATTAACACCAATTAAGTCTCAATTGTATATCATATATTTATGGAACCACTTTGAAGAACGTAAAAAGAAACATCGAGATAGGAAATTAATATTTCCTATTAATATTTTTCTATGGAGTAAGAAAAGAAAACCGAATTAAACTATCAGTCTTTTTTAATTATATATTAACGCTCTACGTTCAAATTCAATCGGGAATGACTTTGATATTCGTAACAATCTGAGTTCGATAAAAATTCTAATATTAATGCGGTCTGTATCGTTTCACCAAGTGTACATGTTTAATGGATATCCGACATTCGTTCTAACACTAGAAAACATTAAAGATTCACCAGAAGCTTTTGAAATAGCGGACACTGTGAATAGTTGTGATTAAATAGACTACCAAATAAAATTAACATTCATAATTTCCTGTTTTGAAGTGTTATATGGCGAAGGATGAAAATATATATTCCATTCCAGTTCCTTCCATTATGATATGAATATCGTTCGAATCAAATATATTGTATCTGTATCTTTCAAAATGCAAAGGTACCCTAACAACTATAATACACACATACACAAATGATACCATTTATCCCCGATTGTCTCTTATCGCCTCCTACATCTTCATCCATTCCTAATTCCTTCAGGGCATCCGTCTCAATCCCGAGGTTTCACAATAAAAGCCATCAAAATTCGGTGTTTATTATTGACTTAAGAGACATACCACCCATGGTTTGCCTATTGAATGTATTGAAATATTAAGAAACCGACAGTTATAGCATCATGCAAGTTAAGAGGTACTGTTCGATTCGGAATGAGGAATAAATTTGTATAAAGTGTTCATACTGAGCTATTATGACAAAGTGATGTTTGTGACAAGCGAAAATTGTATTTTAATTTTCTAACAATGAGTAATATGTGTACATATATATTTGTGTATATATACGCATATATATATATATATATATATATATATATATATATATATATATATATAGAGAGAGAGAGAGAGAGAGAGAGAGAGAGAGAGAGCGATATAGATACAGATAGATAGATAAATAGATAGATAGATAGATAGATAGATAGATACAAATCTATACATATATTTGTATGCATCTACACATTCACACGATACATCTCTCACGCGTGCACACATGCATACATACAAACAGCTTACACTTACTGATATATGATTGATGAACATACCGATAGATGAGAATGTGAGTTTACGTAGTTTTGTTCCAATGCCAAACAAATTATACATAAATGATAAGCAAGGACCACATTGTAGCCATATTCTACTCTTCTACACAACTGTATTACATGCATAACGCTGTGATATCCCTGAATCCCAATATATTTCATATTGTTGAGGTAAACATATATATATATATATGTGTGTGTGTGTGTGTGTGTGTGTGTGTGTGTGTGTGTGTGTGTGTGTGTGTGTGTGTGTGTGTGTGTGTGTGTGTGTGTGTGTGTAAATTGCTACTTGAATGTGTGGTTTCATATTCTGTTGGTTTGCTATCAAACAATGTTCGCTTATATGTTATATTGAAATTTCTTAATGGCAATATACTGCAGACCATTGTGACTATAATGGACTCAGCAGACGTTTTCCGTGATAGCATTGTGCTAATGTGAACGCAAAATCATGTGACGCACACACACACAAGCATACGTAAAGAAAGAAAGACAAATGCCCGTCTTGAAAGCGCACGTACACATGCGTGCATGTATGCATATATGTTTTTATACGGATATACATAAATGTAATGTATACATATTTCTATGTCAGCTGCCTTTCTCTCTCTCTCTGTCTCCCTCTCTCCCTCTCTCCCTCCGTATATACATATATATGTGTGTGTGTGTGTGTGTGTTTTGTGTGTCTCTGTGTGTCTGTGTGTACATGTCCTTGCGTTTGTGTGCGTGTATGTTGATGCGAAGTTCTTGAAAAACAAAACACTGGTTCTCGCGCATATGTACTTTACATACTATCGACTAATTATGTCTTCTCTATCGTATACCTGAAATTCCACCCGTTTTATGCTGCTCTTCGTAAAAATATTGCCAGCGGAAAGATTCTAAACGACAATTCCAACAATGTATGTTATAAATGAGACAACAACTGAAATTAACGTTGAATCCAGAATCAAATTATTCCATTAGTATAAATGTATCTTGAACAAAGAAAATACTTCTGCTTGATATGTGTTAAGTGGTGTTTAGTGAGAAATTTGTAAAGATACTTCATTCTGATTGAAATCCTGTATGAAAAATAGATTATGGAAGTATTTACACTATTGACAAGTAGTAGTCTTCTTATAAATTCAGTAAATGTGTTCAGAAGTGGCGGCAATTCAGACTTGTCAGAATGATGTACATACAAATTTCCGAACAGTTTTTTTTTTACGATCAAAAACCACAATCCGCTGGAAGGAAATTACTATTTATTCCAACGAAAATAAAATACTGATTGATACAGGTGTCCAGAGAAGAACTTTCACTCAAAATACAACGTATTCTTGCTGCAGTTTTTAATTCACTGCAAATGTAAATGAACCTGTTCACAGAGCATTGTTGCCATAGAAATTAATCTAAAATTATTTCCTGTGTTTTCTTTGTCGACGGCCTGAAACTGTATGGGCCAAATATTAGCCACATTAAAAGAAAAACAAAAACAAAAAAACAATTGAACCTCATAACCCAATTTTCAACGGACAGTTGAATGAAATTTGTTGATTCCGATATTGTAATTTTGACAATCATACGTGGAAAAGTTGTGTGTTCTTCTGAAATGACGAACAGCGGGACAATACGTCCTCTACAGTCAGCTGGCACTTATAGGTGTCCCTGGCAAGATGATAATGTGCTAAAAATAAGGAGAGGTCCAAGATAAATAGCCCAGGAGTGTAAATAGAATATAATCATCAGAAATTTGCTATTACAACTGGCGTATGACCCACAAAATGGTTTGAGAGACTCATGTCCGACCCTCTGAACTGGTGATTGAAATAACTCAATGAGATAGATGTTCGAAATCGCAAGTTGCTAAGTGTTACAGGAAACTTTGGCATCCAAGTAGAAGTAGAGTTTGTGACCCTGTAATCAACAACATAGTTGCGATGTGTAGTACACTTGAGTAGCGGTCTGAAACCAGAGCTGATACAGATTGTCCCCAAGGAGCATTGATAAGAGTCATTAATCAGAAGAAAGATATATAAAAGTGGATCTGTTGACTGAAAAGATTGTACATGGGTTCTTGGAACGAAAAGCACAAACCATTAAAAGGACTGGTTATATAAATAGCATGGTGGGGAGTACTTACATGTTAATGTGATCCCAATTCGAATGCTACTTCCATCTAATTCAAGAGCAAGAGGTCCACACCAAGCATTTACAGCACAGAAGGCACAAAACATTGATAGGTAACAAACGAAGGTTGTGGGAGACAAAGGTTGAGGACATAAATCAAATTATTGTCAGCGACTGGACTATATTTTCCAGATGTTTGTTGTTTTCCCATGAGATATGATGCGGCGGCCAGAACAGTCTGGACTGAGATAACTAAAGGAAGACACCAAACGAGGAAGTTCACTATTCCTAAGATCGACAAAATCAAAAGAATATTGGTGGAATTTAAAAATTAAAACCGGCCAGATATTGTTGTGTGGGACCAGAGCGAAAACTATGTGTATGAGCAGAGAATGTTCATACATAAATTGATCTTATATTTCAATGTGTAAATATTTTTAAAAACCATGCACATTCAATCGCTAATGTCCAAATGATTGAATCGGTAACTATCGATACATCTTCGGAGACTGACAGATTACTATTACGACGTTATAGCGAATCTATATTGGGACATAATCTACGATTTATATTATTTTAAATATTTGACAGTATTTTGGTGAAATAACTTAGCTATCTGCATATATTTATACAACATTAAATACCATAACTCTAGGTTGGAATTAAATTGGAAAATCAGCTTTAGAAGAACATAATAAATTGCTTGAAATATTCTACCATATGAAACCAAATTTAATTTCAATTCAATTGGATAAACACCAGTGCGTGTAAAATTAAATATATATCAATAGTAACAGATAAGTTCATTTTATTTCACACGGTATCAATAATTACAGTATAATAGAAGTTGGAATTGAAATAAAATTACCTTAAGTACCAAACCGTAAATACACACACACACGCACACACACACACACACACACACACACACACACACATATATATATATATATATATAATTTATATTGTAAATATATTGTATATGTATATGTGTCAATATACACAAACACACACACACATACATACACACATACACACACACGCACACACACACATATATA
>NC_068992.1:13383862-13385717 GCF_001194135.2 Octopus bimaculoides
ATATACATATATATATATACGCACTCACACATTGTTGGCAAACAAATGAAATTGCTATTGTTATTATTATCATTATTATTATTATTATTATTATTGTTGTTGTTGTTATTATTGTTATTATTGTTATTATTATTATTATTATTATTATTATTATTATTATTATTATTATTATTATTATTAGTGTGAGACATTTAATGCAAGAAACAATTACAATTGGAATCCAACTGGGAAATATTAAAATGTACGTATTTAAATGACACTTATAAGGAATGAGAATGTTTCCTTTCTTGTCATACTCGATTATCATATGATAAATGCACATGTAATCAAAATATTTTTGGAACATCATTTTAAGAATCGAATAACATGAAAATTAATATTTCATTAAATATCGAGCAGTAAAAACATTTAGAACCAGTTCAACTTGGAATGTTGAAGTTGTGTACTGATATTGGTATATGTTTAGTTGGCTTCTGATAACAAGGAACGAATTTATTTAGGGATATATACGTGGTGGTGTTCCATATGTAAAGTGTATTGAAATTTTGTGTTTTGATTAACTTCAAATTTTCATATATAGAGACATAAATGAGAATATTTGCTTAGCTTGCTGGAAGAAGAAATAGAATGTCCTCGGACAATATGCAAAACCATGATTAAAGAAAATTGGGAAGCGCTTATTACCTTTTGGGAGTTAGCATGTTGACCTTAGCATGCTGATGTCACTATGACAAGCAACAAGACAACGACGACGACCGCAAATATTGCTGACACTACTACTACTACTACTAATAATAATAATAATAATAATAATAATATCGAACCCGAAATGAGGAAAGGTAAGGTCGACCTCGGTGGTATTTGAACCCAGAACGTAAAGGCAAACGAAATAACGCTAAGCATTTCGCCCAGCGTGCTAACGATTCCTCCAGCTCACCGCATTTTAATAATAATAATAATAATAATAATAATAATAATAATAATAATAATAATAATAATAATAATAATAATAATAATAATAAAAATAATATTCATAGATGTAAGACACATACGCACACTCACCTCTTTTATACATAAATGTGAGCATCCGTGTGCTCGCGCGCGTGTCTATGTGCACACTCAACCAGCACTGATCAAGCATTGCACCAAATGGATCCCCAGACGATCACAGACTAGGTGGCGTGTTTCATTGTTGGCTGGAACCTTTTCACATCAATATGCTTGATCACAGATACTCCAGATCCATACTCGACCACTGTCAAGAAATGCAGGAAATCTGGAAACATCACAAAATATGATAGCGTCCCAAAATTCTAGTGGCCGCTCCACAAATTCGCTGGTAAAATACTTTCAAAGTTAGCTGTATAGTGATTTGATCGAAAAAATGTCTTCCGGTAGATTGTTCTGGATCTTTGGTGCCGCACAAGTCAATATTGCCTTTCATACCTTCGGTGACGGTATGAAATAATTACCAGTCAAATATAGGTGCCTATACTGTCAATATTTCTCTATATGCTCGGCACAGCACGATGCTTACCTAAATTAGAAATATATTATCTTCATTTATAACTTATATAGGCCATGTGTCCTGAGTCTGGGGGTTTCTTGGAGATTTTAGGCATTTAAAAACCTGCCTAGATAACATAACCAATGTATGAGAATAATAGTAGTTCATAACAATATACTGTATACATTAAACAATATTTATCTCTCAACTGATGGAGTACTGTTTTAGTTGATCTTACCCTAAGTGAAAAGTAAACTAGCGATACAAACAAGCATAATACTCCATCTTTGGTATTCGAGTACTATATTCTCCACCTCGTGATGCATTCATGTGTTTACTCATATATAT
>NC_068992.1:13386150-13387204 GCF_001194135.2 Octopus bimaculoides
AGAGAGAGAGAGAGAGAGAGAGAGAGAGAGAGAGAGAGAGAGAGAGAGAGAGAGAGATAATTAACATGAAATGGAATAAATTGATATATACGGGGCATAATGTAATGTCTGATGCAAGTAAGTAAAATAGAATTAGACGTAATATGCATACAGTCAAACAAATGTATATTTAGGCTCGGAGGAAATATCTTCAAAGTGATTTATGTTCCTATTGATAATATATACTCGTAATTGTATGTGCGTATTCTATTATTTATATTTGAATATATATATACGAATGTTTTAAATTTAATATCAATTCTTTTAATTTAATCGATAATATATATCATTACATATCTTAATATTATTATTATTTAATAGTATTTTACTAGCATCATTTGAACATCATTTTGTTATATTTCTTCTTCTCCGGGATATGTGTTTATTATAGAAAGAAAAAAGAACCTGAGATATTCTACTAAGTTAAGGAACCAAGGAAATCGTTACTATTTGCATCATTACGTTGTATATCCCTCATCACTGCTGAAAGGTATTAAACGTGACATCAATATTTCATGTCGCAAACAAGTTATAATAGAATTCTTCAGTTTTTTTTACAGAAAGGGAGGTTTACATTGATAAACATTTTTTCTATAACCTATATAATGCTCTTACATAGACACACACTCGTACATCCAGAAACAGGTATCAATTTATGCACACACACACACACACACACACACACACACACACACACACACACACACATACATATATATATGTGTGTGTGTGTGTGTGTGTATTCAATTATGTGTATAACATTTATTCTGTGTTTGTACGGATCGTCTCTCCCTTTTGCTTGTTTCAGTTATTTGACTGCGGCCATGCTGGAGCACCGCCTTTAGACGAGCGAATCGACCCCAGGTCTTATTCTTTAGAAGCCTAGTACTTATTCTATCAGTTTCTTTTGCCGAACCGCTAGGTTACGGGGACGTAAACACACCAGCATCGGTTGTCAAGCGATGTTAGTAGGACAAACACAGAGACAGAGACATATACACAAACACATACATAC
>NC_068992.1:13387310-13390757 GCF_001194135.2 Octopus bimaculoides
ATATATATATATATACGGCGGGCTTCTTTCAGTTTCCGTCTACCAAATCCACTCACAAGACTTTAGTCGGCCCGAAGCTATAGTAGAAGACACTTTTCCAAGGTGTCACGCAGTGGGAATGAACCCGGAACCATGTGGCTGGTAAGCAATCTACTTACCACACAGCCACTCCTGCGCCATATTAAAACTGATTTCAAATGTTGTTAATAGGCTAGAAATTTCTGGTGGAAGGATAAGCCAATTACGTTGACTCCAATCCCCAGCTGGCACTTATATTATCGACCCCAGAATTATGGAAGGCAAAGTCAAACAAGCTGGTTTTGAACTCAGAACGTGAAGTCGGTAAAAATGCATTAGAATTTTTTGTTTAAATATGTGGATAGTTAGAAATTATTTCTCCCCAGACTCTCATGATGAAATTTCAATTCTTCCTCTTATATGTAAGTATGTTATATAGTTTTCAATATAAAAGTATTTCATCAAAATATACTTTATATCAAATATGTTTATACTGCAGCAACTATAATTTGGGAATTTATATTACTTCAATATATACATATGTATGCAAATGTGCATTTACGTACGTGTATACACACATACATCTCCATGAGCATATTCCAACATATCGATAAAAAAAAATGTTTTGTTTATCGCTTCGTATAATCACATTCACACACTCACACATATATTTGGCGTATGTGTGTTCCTATGTGTATAGATATATGCGTATACGTATGTGCTCTGTGCGTGTGCGTGTATATGTTTACATGTACCTTTGCATTAGTATGTAAGTATATATAAATAAATACATGTATATGCATATATATATATATATAATTATGTAGAGTTAGAATTATATATAAAGTTATGTAAGCGCAAATTGTTAATTTGCATTGTGTTTACTTTCTCAATAACATGTAAATTGAGGAAATACGCAACACACAAAATAGGAACACACAAAATAGGAAATGCTAAAAAAATATATTAATATATTAATAGAATATTTCAAGTCATATTTTACTAACAAACACCAGTTTTAATAAAAAGAATATCAGAATTCCTCATCACAACAATATTTGTTTCTCTATGATTCAATTTCAATGGAATTAAATGAAACCTTTCGATGTTTCAGGAATAATATGCATTGATGTTGCTGTAATACATGGCAGAAACACTCAACTGCCATTTACTTCCTATAATCAATCAGAAATCGATATATATATATATATATTGAAGCTAGCTAATGTTTGGCTCCAAAAAAAATGTTGGTTTTTTTTGTGCTTTCGTTCACCTAAACTAAAAGAAAGCGACATGGACAATTCGTTTGAAAATTCTATAGAATTGACTCCCACACATTCAGAACTGGAAACTGTAGTTATTGACTCCTTATAACGAAAAAAACTCAGGTAGTCTTCGGACATTAACAATAATTCATAGTGTAATACATTCAAATTCAAATTCACATACTGTTGCCGTATATATTTTAAACGTGTATTTTGTAAGTGTGTGTTATACATGAATATCTACATAATAAGCTCCGATCAGTCGCAAAGTATATCAAAGTGAAACATGTACGCAACTTCCCAAAATATGGATACTTCCAGCAAAGCAAGTTATACATTATGGTTTCCTAAATGTCAACAGAGGAACAAATGGATTGGTTCAAGTCATACCTTACTTACTACATGCATTCCAGGTATATTTAAGATATGCCAAGCACGATATCGAACGTTTCTAGGCATTGGTATGGAATACGGACCAAATGTGAGCTCGTCAACTATATCTATCTATGTATATAACTATCGAACGATCGATCGATCGATCAATCTCATCTGTCTATCTGTCTATACGTCTATCTATCTATATATGAAGATATAAATACATAGATAGACCTACAAACACGCATAATACACAAATACTGAACGATACACGTACATGCAAATATGAAGTGAATACACATACACAAGCATGCATATATATATATATATATATATATATATATATATATATATATATATATATATAAGAAACGTCAAGGATAAAATTCTTTAAAATTTATGAATTTTATCAGTGGCCAGTATATGAAAACATACTTTAGGTAAAATCAGTATATAGATATATAGTTATATAGAATATAATTATAATTAAGGGCACTGAAGCCACTGTGCCTATATGTGAAGAAAAAAAAGCGAAATATATCCAACCACTATAAGCTTCACTTCAAAATATACAGGCTGAAAGCGGGAACGTGGACAAATGAAAGATTTCATAAAATTAATCTTATAATCCTAGATTGATCAATTTCTGGGTAAGTATAATAACTCTTTCATCGTCATTAGGATATACGAAGCCTAATATATGAAAACATTTATACATACCCATATAAATGCACACGGATAAATACGAGTACATATAAATATACACAAATAAATAAAAATGGATTTTCGTAATCCATCTCAAGACCTGTGTATTTGGTCAGAATTGTAGAGAAGTAAATAAACTGTCCCGAAATCAATGAAATACATCTAAAAATAATTAAAGGATAAAAATATTAAAAATTAATGAATATTACCAGTGGCCAGCATATAAAAAAAACCAACCTATAGGTTAAATCTATATATCGATATATCCGTATATAGATATATAATGTAACTCGTATTTATGTGCGTTTATATGGTTATATGTACATATTTTCATTTATTACAGTTGGTATATCCTATTATCCAGAAATTGATCAATCTAGAATTATCCGAATTATTTTATGAATTGTTTGGTTGGTCCCCCTCTCCCGCTTACAACGTGTGTATATTGAAGGGAAGCTAGTAGAATTTGGACGTATTTGCCGTCTTTTTCTAGCATATAGGCACAGTTGCTTCTGTGCTATTAATTATAATTATATTCTATATAAATATATATCTATATATAATTCATATGTAATTTTTATATATATATATATATATATATATAAAATATAATATAATACATATATATATGCCACAAAATAAGTTTGCAATTATGTAACACCTTTTAATAGAAGTGTTATTTTCCGGGGCCGTAAGTCTGGTGCAAGGCATTTCACAGTTCTCCAAACGCAGTTTTAGTGCGGAGAAACGTTAGAAAACTGAGAATGAGAGGTATATAAGTCAATTAAGTATTATGCATGAGGGTATAAAGACTAAACAACAGTAATCATCCAAGGATAATACGTTTGTTGTTTCCCCTGTTTGCTCGAAATAAAAGGTCCTTTGATTGGATAATGTTGATTTCTTTTCTACAGTGGCCAACCTCAGAATTATTCATATGACATTGTCCAG
Organism: Octopus bimaculoides; assembly: GCF_001194135.2. Taxonomy (NCBI): domain Eukaryota; kingdom Metazoa; phylum Mollusca; class Cephalopoda; order Octopoda; family Octopodidae; genus Octopus; species Octopus bimaculoides. Next base: position 13,390,625 of record NC_068992.1, read on the forward strand.
AGTGCCTATACTTAGTGTCTCAGAAGTATAATTCAGGAATATTTTATATAGTATCCTTTATCTTAAGACATTAGTTATATATTTCTAGAACAAATCCACGTGTATATATATATATATATATATATATATATAT
>NC_068992.1:13390995-13397622 GCF_001194135.2 Octopus bimaculoides
TATATATATATATATATATATATATATATATATATCGGGAGAATTCACAAAAAACAAAAGACGAAGACACACACACACACACATATAAATATACATGTGGGTATGTACGTTTATATTAAAACTGAGATATTCAAATTGGTACAAAGTCGTATACTCACACATATGTCAACAAGCTTAGTTTGCCTCAAATGTTCTCGTTCTGTGATACTTCGCTTCCCAGATATAGAACAAAATGGAAGAAAATACTTAATACATAAAGGATCATTTACATTTATTCTGAAAGTGAAGAAACGACTTTAATATCTGTCGTAAGTGGCATATCTAAAGAACAGAAGTCGAACAAATGTAACAAAAATATCTGAAAACTAAAGAAAATAGATAACGTTAATTCGTAAATGTTTGCCACGTATTTGTGTATATTAATCCGAAAGCTATTAACAAGAGTCTTGCGTAAATGGTGACTGTAATGCCACTTGTTCATGTTTAGGCACGTAGATTTCTATTCACTCAAACATCATAAGAATCTTGCCTATGTGGTCCGAAGTAATTCCTCGCTAAGCTTTGTGCAAATTTTTGAGGATGTCGTTCGCAACGAAACGTTTTGTTTTTATATACTGCGATACGCCAATAAATTTAATGTCGTATAAAGTGTCATAAATAATTGATGAAAATAGTATTTACCGATGATCAAGAAGGCGATGATGATGATGATGATGATGATGATGACAACGACGATGATGATGATGATGATGATGATGATTATGATGATGGTGGCGGTGGTGGTGGTGGTGGTGGTGGTGGTTGTGGTGTGGTGGTGGTGGTGGTGGTGGTGGTGATGATGGTGATGATGATGATGATGATGATGATGATAATGATAATAATAATAATAATAATAATAATAATAATAATAATAATAATAATTAATGCTCTGATGCTGTACTAGGCAGTGGACCTCATGGCTTCTGATCTTAACTGATCTGATCTGAAGTGTTGCCATGTACATTGGTTTGTCTTGGTACAAAAAATGAGCTTCAGCAAATATTCTGCTCAATACCACAGATTTCCTTTCAGTTGTTTGACTTTAAGCCGTCGAGCGTGTCGTTATTAATATGTATATATCTAATCACCAACAGAAGTAGTGGAGGAACATCATAGCCATGAGTTCAGATCTAATTTTTGGAGTATGAGTAATTCACTCCTGAAACCATAGGTGATTCATTCAACACACTTAAACAACCTCTGAACTTTCCTGGCATTCCTATGAACAAGGAAGAGACTTCCTGGAAAGCTCCGATGGATGAGTACTTCCCGGGAAGTTCCGAGGATGGGACTTTCTGGAAAGTTCCGAGGATATGACTTCATGGAATGTTCCGAGGTTGAGCTACTCTCTGGAAACTTTCGAGGATGGGACTTCGTGGAAAGTTTCGGGTTCTTCCTGGAATGTTCCGAGTAGGGGGGACGAATTACTTACTGGAAAGTTCTAAGGAAGGGGAGAAGGGGTGGAATTACTTCCTGGAAAGTTCCGAGTAGGGGAGGAATTACTTCCTGGAAAGGTCCAAGGAGGGGTGGTGGGAGAGGAATTGCTTCACGGTCAGTTCCGAGGATAGGGCGGAATAACTTCTGAGAAAATCCCAAGGAAGGGAAGGAATGGGCGGAATTACATTCTGGAAAGTTACGAGGAGTGCGTTTGGGAGTGAGTCCGAACGTTTGTATACGTGTGTCGGTGTGTGTATCTGCACGTGTGAGTTTATAGTATTTAAATGTTCTTCCTGTATTCTAAAGCCATATTGTATCTGATTTTGCGTATCAGTTTTTATCGCTAATTCGACTCAGTGCATTTAACAGTAATATAATGGGTTTGTTTTATTTGATGATCAATCCATTACTTACAACATTTCTGAATGCGTAATTGAAAAAACGGATATATTCACATATTATATTCTCTTAAATAACGTCAGGACTACTGGCGTGGTATCAAATCTGAAAAATTGCTTTCCTTTCAGAGAGAAATAAATTTATATTTACACAGATCTTAAGTAATTTCTCCTAGCGTTAGTAAAAATACTATTGCTATTGAAGTGTGTGTATTCCATACGGATGTCAGAGCGTAATGATTGAAACGGTTAACAATCACAATATAACTGCTATGTTTGACGTACTGTCAATATTTACATTTCAGGCACAATGTTGTCTTTGGAATGTTATATGTGATATGGATAAGGTAATTCAATAGGTCACATCCAAGACATATGCGAGACATTGCTTAATAAAACAAATATATCGTTTCTATTGCATTGGCAGCAACGCATTATCTGTTCAATGAGTGAATAACGAAATATAATTAATATGTATTGTATGCAACAATTTCCAACGAGTGAATTACTTTGAAATAACTATATAATTCAAATATTTGAGTTGAAATAAATGCGTGCAAGAAGCTCAAGTGATACTGGAAATAGTTTATGAGCAATGAAAAATACATTTAATTTCTGCGTTTTTATATAATCATCATAAATGTCAGAATACCAATAATGCTATATTAATTCAATTTTGTGTCCATGGTCGTTTGGGATTTTCAATATTTTAAATTCTCAAAGCATGGCCATCTTAACGCAAGAATCGAAAGGTCTTGTTTCTGAACTCGTAATATGAGCGATATACACCGTAGAAATCTTATCTAACATTACGCAACAAAGTTAGGTCATGATATGGTGGTGAAATTATACTACACTGCTTTTAGTTAATTTCATTGCCAATGTTAATGGCACATGCATAAAATGTGAACAGAAATGTAGAGATGCATGACAATGAAGGAATGTGTCTCTCAACCTGGTTCCTATATGGACACTAAGGTCTTTATGAGATTAGGGTGTCCACGCACACAAAAATATCATGCAGGGCCACTGTTTATTTTTACAAACCCATGAATACATTTTGTTTAGACGTTGTTAATAAACAAAACACTAGGTTTCCTTCTCCAACGCGTTACACTGTTGAAATTTTTCTGGTCACTAAAACATGTTCTCTCAAATAGTGCTATTGTAAACCTACGCAAGTGAATTCGTGTGAAACAAACGTAGAAATTTGAAAGAAGCATTTATAAAACTATTTTAAACAATGAATGCCTATGCATTCCACGCCATCCAAAAACAAGATTGTTTTGATCCACTGCTGCAGAGATACTCACACTGGTATCTCTGAAATGAAGATATAACTGACGAGCTTACAAACTGAGTTGACTCCACTACAAGTTTCTAAGATACGGTATGGTAGTGCTAAAACTGATGACTTCTTAACATGTTACTATTACGTGATCCAAGTCATGATTTAAAGTCAGGATTGCAACTATTCCAAAAAATGTCACGCGTTAATTTCTTTTCTCAAGAACTCTGTGGGATATTCAGAAGAGGGCTCCGAGGTCAACTTTGCCTTTCATCTCTTCTGGGTCGATAAATCAAGCACCAGTTACGTAATGGGGTCGATCTAATCGACTGGCCCCCTTCCCCAAAAACTTTTGTGCCTTGTGCCTAGAGTAGAAAATATTAGTTTCTTACAGATGAACACTGTGAATCTAAACATTTTAACCTCCTTGAACTAACTATATAATCTTCGAAAGATAAAACTTAACCCTGAAATAGCAACGAATATAATATACGCGTAGCTGGCATATACAGGTCCAATGTAAATAAAGAATATATGGCATAAACACTTCTTGTACAAAATTAATTGTGTACAATTTTAGATTTATTCAGAAGCGGTTATCAAATTACGTGAGAAACAACTATACCGAAAAACCTAAATCATTCAGTACATAATATGCTAAGTAATGAAGGACAAAACTAAAGAAAGATATAGACGTGGCACAAAAAGTAATGAAAACATCTACGCAGGTGAATGAACGCCTTTGACACGAGGCAGGAATTAAATTTAAAAATATATTTTCACAGTTAAGAAATGTTTCATATGCGTTCTAATGCAAACTAAAAAAAAAAAATTAAACTAAATCAGTTATTAATCTGATCTTTTACCAAAGAAAACTTTAATATAATATTCAACGCACTTAATGGTATGGAACTAAATTATCTCATTCACTTGTACAAAGTGTACCGAAAGAAATGATACGATGCATGTAGCAAACACATATCATTCCACTAATCAAAGAAAATATAATTAAAATTAGGCAGGCAACTATAGAAAATATATTTGAAACAAAGCACGCATATGGAATGTTCTGAACGAAAGAACCAGTTAAAGAAATATAAAAACAGGAATATTGAAGTTAATCTGATATCAACGGAATGTTTTCTGAACCATACTACGATATCAAGACACCGAGAGACATGTGTTGAAAGCAGGAAAAAGTTCTAAATTTAAGCACTCGGTATATATATTTTTTCATACGTGCTTTTTCTCTCTATGTACTGAATAATACAGTCTCAAAAATTATAGACGCTTATAAATTTATAATAATTTTCTTCTCTTTTTACATCTGGAGAATTAATGTAGTAGTGCCAGTGGAAAGTTAATTATTTCAATCGAATCAAAACAGCACCGACGGAAAAATTCATATGTTGCAGTGAATCCGTTTACATGCATATATATTGATGTAGTCTATAGAATTGTACAAAAAAGAAACAAATACATAACATATAAAATATAAAAGTAGTTAACACATAAGCATAACATATGAAAAAGTAGAAATATATATTTATTTCATTATTTCTTTATCTTAGAGGGGACAAACAAGGATAGACAAAGGGATTAAGTTGATAACCAATTCCAGGGCGTAACTGGTACTTATTTAATCGAACCCGAAAGAAAGAAACGCAAAGTCGACCTTCGCGGAATTTGAACTCAGAACGTAACGGCAGACGCAACACTGCCAAGCATTTCGCCCTGTGTGCTAACGTTTCTTACTTCTTTATTGCCCTCATGGGGCTAAACATATAGTGGACAAACAAAGACATACAAAGCGATTAAGTCGATTACCTCGACCCCGGTGCGCAACTGGTACTTAATTTATTGACCCCGAAAGGATGAAAGGCAAAGTTGGCCTCGGTGGAATTTGAACTCAGAACGTAGCATCAGACGAAATACCGCTAAGCATTTCGCCCTGTGTGCTAATGTTTCTGCCAGCTCTCCGCCCTAGCAGAAGTATATATTACCAAAATCTTCTTGAGACGCACGTTTTTATATATGCTGACTTTTTTCTATGTAAGGTACTATTGAAAATATTACTTGTAACTCAAGTTTGATCTGCCCTTTGGTAGGTAGAAATATCTGTATATGTTGCACATTACGAACATGGTACACAATGACAAAATATTATCTATTACTTTATTTGCAACGCAGTTGTGCTTCAAAGATAAATTCTCTTTTTACTCACTATTTCTCACTCTGTTACTCTATGTATATATGCGTGCGCGTGTTCGTATGCATATCATCATCATCATCATCATCATCATCATCATCATCATCATCATCATCATCATCATCATTATCATCATCATCATCATCACTTAACTACGTTTTCCATATTTGCGTATGTTGGACGGTTTAACGGGAGTTATCAGGCTGAGAGCCTGCACCAGCTCTCAGTGGTCTGTTTTGGCAACGTTTCTCCGGCCAATGGCCTTCCAAACGGCAAGCACTTTTCGAAGTGTACTAGGTAGTTGCACATGGCGAGGGCACTAAGTGCCTATTATGGCTCCGTCACGGGCGCTCTTTTGCGTGACACCGGCACGAGAGACACTTAAGTGACGCCAACAAGAGTGCTGTTTAGGTGATGCCAGCATGCTTCTTTTATACGCGGCGCCAACACAAGCGCTTTTTACGTGCTGCCCGTACCCGCGGGATCGGCAAGTCACTTGCAAAACAAAGACGTCTCAGCTGAGAGATTGGATTATAATAACGGGTCAGGCATAGCCGTCTCATTATCGAGGAGATACTTGATTACTCTAGTAAGACAAGGAAGGAGAAGGGGATAGGTAAGAGGTATAGAAAGATAGGAAAAGAAGGCCTACCCACAGGAAGCAGTAGTTGAGGAGTATAAGTAGTACAGACGCGATAGAGGAGTTCCATCTCGTCAAATATATATATATTTATATACACTTTCACGTATAGATATACATAAAGTGTGTGTGTGTTTGTGTGTATTTGTCTGAGTGTGTATGTGTGTATGTGTGTATTTATGTGTGTGTGTGTGAGTGTATGTGTGTGTGTGTGTGTGTGTGTGTGTGTGTGTGCACTATGTTATGTCAACTGGCTGGATTCCTGAAGGCACATCTAGAAACATCGTCGGCCGGAAAGACGTATGAAAATATCGAATATATCATGATTATATACACAGTCTACAATCAAATAACAAGCTATAAAATGCTATAATTCCGACTATAGATGCTTAAAGAATTAGATTCTCCATAAGTCTATATGGAGAACAACGACTGATGTTTGCCTGAACAAGTGCAAGGTTAATCACAGCGAAAATACATCGGAAGTGTATTTACAAGGAACAATTTTTTCCGTGACGCCGGCTAAACATTAGAGTTCGATATTTATATGAAGTTTCTGCGACTTGCAACAATACGTCATATATATATATATATGTATATATATATATATATATAT